>NC_087552.1:68874199-69004199 GCF_036250125.1 Pseudopipra pipra
GATTAGTCTGCCCAGGACCCATCCACATAAACTCAGACCTGAAATTTCTCATGAAAACTTCAACATAATTTTACAGCTGGATGTGGAGGCTTTGCATATCCCGTACTTTTAAAATGGTCCCTCCTTGTGATTTTTGCATCATGACAGTTACAAAAAAAAAAGACTAATTATTTTCTTACACCTGTTGTACAGGTGATGCACAGGAATGGTCCCTTCAGCCATCAACATTGGAAAGGCTGTTAGCTGGGCCTGAGGTCACACTTCCATAGTATCTAACAACTGAATAGGACATGTGAAGAAGAGAAAGCTTGTTATACTTTTGGAAAATCAATGGACCCCACGCTGAATAACTTGTCTTCCTGTTTGAACCCAGAGCCTAATCTTTACCATTGGTTGCCTACAACCATCTAAATCCATAGTCACCAAAATTTCTATTTTGTGCAGGCCAGTGCTAACTCAGTAACTAGACTGGCATCAAGCTAGCATTAATATACCTTAGCCACACACTCAAATATTCCATTTTAAGCTACCTAGGTCTGAAAATTGAGTCCTAGAATTAATCTGACTCTCCAGTGCTCCATGGTTGAGGATGTGTGTTAGCTGTTGGCAGCACACAAGCACAGCTAACCTGTCATTTCCCAGCTCTGGCTGCCTTCAGCAGTGCCTGTCCTCACTTTGGTTGAGTTAAACTAAAATTTAGGTAGATGTAGGCATAACAGCTTTCCCCCATCATCTGTGAAACTGGCAGCTCATAATTCTGGTAATTGCCTACATCATCCAAGACAGAAAATGTGTATGATGGCACTGCAAGTGCAGAAGTGTGCAACTGCCAGTGTACTGTAAGTGTAATGTATCTGTCTGGTTTAGTCCCTATATCCTTATCAATTGCTATCTCTGTGTATCATGCACAGAGCATGTTTCACTTCTTTGTGTTGATCCTCGATCTATGGACCTCTTTTATTCAGAGGTACAATTTAACTTGAGAATTTCACGTTTGCAGCAGTTGTTTCCCCTTGTACAGTCCTGTCCTATGCAATGAATACGTGGTGTTAATTACCAGGAATTGCAGCTCTTGAATTCATGGGATAATTGATAATACCTGCATGCAGAAAATCCCCATCACGATGTTTCAAAGAATCAGTTAATTAGCCCTGTGTCTGGGAGATCAGGCATTAACCGTTTGCCTTAGGACTCCTCCTGCAGGCTTTTTCAGAAACCTCTGTTATTTAGCTTTTAGGGGTGATTAGTACAGAGAAAGCCAAGGCAGGAAGGTTGTGTGTGAGATGTTGTCGCAAGGGAATAAGAAGCCCTTTGTCCTGTCAGAAACTATCCTAACAAAACATTCAAATAGGATTTAATCACTGCAGTGGTCTGCCCGCATTGCTCTTAGGGTTAGATACCCCCATAAATCATGCATAGCTTGGAGACTAGGGTGCCTTAAAGTTGTTCACAGCTGATTCTCCGCTGCACATAGCAGATTGAGATCGCTTATTGCTTTCCATGAGCTTTTTGGTGCAGCCACTCTGGCTCCTGTCTTTCATTCTTGAAAACCTAGCAAACCACAGAAAACAGGTCAAGAGTGCTTGCCTTATAAGCTCTGTTTGGGTGAATGCTAGCAGCTCAAAGCAGAATACTTTTGTTACTGATCTTATAGCTCAGGTTTGATTACATACAAGTAGGAGGGAAAGAAATGATCATCACTTTTTAATGTTACAGGAATCAAAATAAATTTTCTTTCACATTTTTCTTTTGCAGTAGGTATTCTGCCTAAAGATGGGTTTAATCAATTTTTTAAACAAGCAAGACAAGTTCAGGTATAGTCATACCCAGTGATTAATTTGGAGCTTTTAATGATACAGTTTTCAGTCAGGAAATTCCCATCATCACACTCATGTGCTTCAGCCATGGCCTGGGGAGTAAGCCTAAGGAAATGAGGGGGTACTTCAGAGTTTTGTTTCTTATGTGATAGTCACAGAGGTTGTCTGGGATGGAATATATGACATAAACAACAGTCCAAGGGATTGTATTGAAATTATTAAATTTCTTTCCAGATTCCCAATTGAACAACCACGACCCATCGCAACAAGCAGAGCAGTAACCACTCATGGCTGCGCTTGAGCTGATTCTTTCAAAGCAAAATGCACAATACTGAATTCTTGAGACACCTGACCTGCCAGCCATGGAAAACTGGCCATGACCCAGCACTCACAGAAGTCACAGTGGCTTCAAGTGTAAATTGTGAAGATTTTGTAAAAACTGCAAATCATTTCACAGGGACCACAAAGTCCTCTCTTGCCTTTCAGAATGCTTTTCTGTGCACGGTTCCTGCAGAGATTTCCTTTTCCTTTTCATATATTTATTAGTCAATAAAAATACCAGCAAAAAAGTGAGCAAATAATTAAAAGTAATCACTGGTAAACCCCAACTATTTCAAGTATACAATTCTGTTACAAAAGGTTCCATATCAAAATATCTAAAAAAAAAAATAATTGTACTGTCTGAAAGATACAGGTCAATGTAGGAATAGTACTACTTAATCTAGAAGAAGTCATAGGTGATTTTTCTACACCTGATATGTAGTACTACATCCCAGCAAAACAGTTACTTAAATTCTTTTCTTAATGATGAATGTTGTTGTGGGATGTTCTTCTGCATGTTATGGAAATAAAATTATTTTCCAGATCTCCCAGACCATAGCATTCACCAGCACAGGATTTCAGCCTTCACCATTTCATCACATCTTTGCATGCAAAACTACTGCAGCCAAAAGGATATCTTCCTACAATCCTAATTGGCAAATTTTGATTTAACTGCAAATGTAGCAGTTATATATGCAAAGTGGCTAAACAAACATTAAAAAATGAATAAATAAACCAGAGACAAGGTTGTCCCAGCATGCAAATCAGAGCACAGTATTTTTAAATCATATGTATGCAGTCAGAAAAACAAAAATATAGCTAAATTCTATAACTTGTCCTTCCCACAGGAATGACAGTAAAACTGGAGCAGTGTAGTCTAACTGAAGATTTGTCCTAGTCCCTCAGATAAAGCCAATCCCAAATGTTATTGAAATAATTTTGAAACCAGCACCATTCACTTTCCTGTTAGTCAAAGGTGTAACTCTTGATTTATGATGATTCAATATGTAAAATTTAGTAATTAGCCTTAGGGTATTTGTTAAAATACTAGTGGCACCTGTACTCATGATAGCATCTGCAAAGACACAGAGTAGGATAATTCCATCTGCAGGAATTTAATATATCAGAATCAAGCCCAGATTTCTTTCAAAATATTTTTAACTTGGTCTCACTGTGTTGACTTCATCAGGCTGTTCCTTATGGACATGAGATAACATGAACAGAGAAATGAGCCTTATATATATGCTGCCAACCCACAGAGCAATATTTATTTTACATTCTTTTTACCAGAATTTATATTTTGCACATAAGTCACTCAAGGGGCTGGGGCTTTGCTTGTGGGAACCAGTGTAGCTCCACTGGCTTGTAACAGACACTAAGGCTGATTGCCAAAGAAGGGCATTTCTATGAATTGGAAACTACTAAAGGACTTTACTAGGAGCAGAAATTAATAAATACCCACTTCTGCTCTTTCCTCCATCTCCCAAAATCATTGTAAAAATTGAGCTTCCTTTTCCATCCAGTAACAAAACCCTGGTATTCTGTATTGTACCCTTCTTCTCGTATTATGAATGGCATGTCACATATTGCAAGGCTACACCTGCAAGGGAAGGAATGAAGGTTGATACAATCTGCCCCAGGTTCTGCAGTGTCAGGACACTTATCAATCCGTAAAATGCAAGGGCAAGATTTAGGGTTTATTAAAAAAAAAAAAAAAAGGAACAGAAAAAAAAGTAGAATACTGAATGAAAAGATATTTTTCCAGACTTGTCTGAAGGTTTATGAGGATGCCAGGAAGAGCATGACACTGCCATTGGGAACACACATGGCTATTGGCATGCACGAATCTCAGCCTATACTGTGGACATTAGTGAATTACATTCTCCATTCTGCAAAAAGCCTCGCTGTTGTGATTTTTTATGAAGGTTCAAGCCAACATCTTATAATCCCCTTATGAAGCACAGAAAATATAAGGTGCTCACCAATGAAGATGCAAAGACCAAGGCATTTATTTCTGGAGTCCTTTTTTCCCCAGTCCCATGTCTCAGTTGAGGAGTAAGACAGATTACAGACAGGCTACTACCTTTCAGCTTTTTCTTTTAGCTTGAGTACAGCAGTTTAAATTGAGGAAAGGGAAATAGCCTGAAAGTTCAATTAAAAGCTGAATTTTGACATGATCTGATCCTGACTGTTCTTGCTGGTTGCTGAGTCTACAACATTCCCTTCCCTTCTGAGACCCATGAATCTAGAGTTTGCTGCAATCACATACATGCAAACCACTCAAAGCTCATATATTGCAGGGAAACCAAGAGACACACATCACCTCCTCCCAGGAACCTCTCCAGACTGAGTTCTTCCAGTTGTCTTTCATGGAAGCATTTTCTATTATAGCTAGAA
Source organism: Pseudopipra pipra (assembly GCF_036250125.1). Lineage (NCBI taxonomy): Eukaryota > Metazoa > Chordata > Aves > Passeriformes > Pipridae > Pseudopipra > Pseudopipra pipra. The sequence goes on from NC_087552.1 coordinate 68,878,735, forward strand.
GACTCAGACAAGCATTGTGTACCCTTAAGAAAGAAATTCCCAGCAGAAACTCTCATTTTCTTCTCCAGGCTTTTGTCAACCAAGCAGAGAAATCAATAAATTCTGAAAATAAAAAGGAAAAACACTAAGCAGAGTTCTGACTCTGGAAAAGAAGGAGCACCAGAAAATCCCACGAGCTTTACCAAGCTCTCCACGTCAGGGTTGCTTGTACTCCAGATGCTATCATTGTGGCCAACTGTTAAAACTGACACCAATGAATTAGTGACCAGACCCCAAATTCACCTGAACTGTCCACCAACTGGGCCCATTTGCTGCTGCAGAGAGTCTGCCTGGGACATTCTCAAGCCTCTCACACAAAGATCTGGCATCTGGAATGCAACACTTCACCTGATCTGGCAACCACTTGATGATGTGAGATTCATGCCCCACTCACAAGGTTGTCTTGCCCTTTATTTGCACGAAAGGACAAACCTGTGGTTACTGCCCAGGGAAGAAAAATAGGGCTTGCTGTACATCCTTTAAGGGATCCTACCTGCAAAACCAACTAATGAATGAGAGGAAACACAATGATGTTCTCTTTCAAGCCATCTGGATTCTTTAGAATATCTGCTATTAAGAACTCCCTGCTCCCCACAACACTCTACTTATCTCTTTGAGCAGATAGAATATATAATGGCAATTCACAAAGCCATTTTAATAGCACAATGTAATTTCTCAGCACTAGAAAAATGAAAGTGAAAGGTCTATGAATTATTACAAACCTCTGGCCAGGCAGCAGTGCCCTGAACTGTAAAGGTTTTTTTCTTGTGTCTAAGTTACCATGGAAGATGAAATAGTCACACAGAGGTACTGGCCAGTACACTAGCCAGGTATTGCTGGCTGTGTATCATCTATAAATACTTTTTTTTTTCTGATTTATAGCCTATCTCCACTTCATATATTAAAAAAAAAAAATAATCCACAAATCCAGAAATGGTTTGGGGTTTTCTGTTTTTAAGCAGAAACTTTCTCAGTTGACATTTCCTTTTTCCAAAATAATATTCAAGATGATAAAGTTATTTGTGAGAATGCATCAGATTATGCATTGTACTGCTGTGTGAAAAAAAAACTCATTTCTGTTACAACAAAGTTGTTTTCTGCTACATGAATATCTCCCAGTACATCTTGGCTCTAGACCATATTGTTTTGCAGCCTGTTATCTTGTTGTCTTTCTCAAGAATTACTGTATGACCTGGCATGTAAACTAATTGTTCACCAAAATCTTTCCTCTGAAAAAAAGTCCATTTTCTAAACTCTGATGAACCAAAGTTTCTTTCTAACAGGTTGATTTTTGTAATGGACCATAAGACTATACATGTGAGTATCTAGGAAAAAAATGGTAAAGCAAAGAGAAGAAGAAACTTCTTTTTTCTGCTTCAAAGGAGAAGAAACCCAAATTGAGTGTCAGGAGTCCTAGACCCATTCAGAGACATCTTGGATGGCACTGGAGAGCTGCACCTAGGGCAGTACAGTACAGATGACATCCACTGTGGACCATTCGGTCCCTAAATGTACCCAGGCAAAGAGCAAGTAAGGAATTAGACACTGTCACAGTTACCCATTCACAACAAATAGGGTGGGAAATAAATCCCACTGTCAGGGGAAGAGCCCTGTGCTTCTCAACAGATCTGGGCAGACACACAAGTGCTGCCCCATGAAATGGGCTGTAAGAAGAAGCCCTGAGATCTGGTTCACATGCCCTGCTGTGCCTCTTGCCCCACTCTGTGCACCCACAGGTGCAAAGGAGCATGTGAACCTTCAAGGGCTCTTCCAAGAACTATAGAATTGCTGAGTTTGGAAGGGACCTTTGGAGATGATCCTGTCCAACTGCCCTGCCCAAGCACGATCAAGCTGCTGGAGAAGGGCCACTGGCTCAAGCAGGATCACCTAGAACAAGATTCCCAGGACCATGCCCACACTGCTTTTGGTTATCTGCAAAGATGGAGATCTACTTCTCCCCAGCTGTCCCTCTCTTCACCTGCTGTTAGATATGTGCTCAGGATCTGGTCACCAGGAGCTACATATCATCTAGTAAAACAGGTTGCTTTTTTTTTTTTTTCCCGTATATACCAGGAGAGCATGAAAGATTGCAAAGATTGACTCTACTAACTCTAAACTGCCAAGAAAGCCCTTACAGAGCTCTGATAGCTTCATCACCACATTGCACAATCAGAACAGGCTGAAGGGCTATGCAATGGTTTCCTGGCCCTCAGGATTAAAAAACTACAGCTGGCACTTTCATGCTAATATTAAGATACACAGGGACAGGACTCCAAGTATCTCAAACACAACTCATGTTGTGACTGTTGTCCATCCAGTGTGAAACAGTTGCTCATCACCCTAAGGAACAACACTAAAATAGCAAAACTTAACTCAATGACTTCCAATTGGAAATAAGGTAAGCAATAAAGTTTTAAATCCTGTGTAAAATAACTCAAACCATCAGAAGCAACAGAGTTTGCCATGTCTGCTAAGCTCTAATAGAAGTCAGGCTAGAGGAGATCTACTCCAACATGCCAAGGCACTCCTTTCATCATCAGACTTCACAGAGAGAAATGTGTGTGACAATTTCCCCTTGTTTGATTAAAACATTTGCATTATAACTTGTTTGGAGTTAAAAAAGTATTAGGAACTTAATATTTCACATTGGTTTTGGTCTGTGAATTTTTGAATCATCTAGAGAATATGAGCTCCTTGATGAAAAGTACTATTTTGTGTTATGAACCAGAAAATAATGGCCTATCAGACTATAGAAAGTGGTCTAAAGCATCTATCTTTAATCTTCTTGTGTAAGTGTTCTAGACACTGTAATTTCCAATAACAATAATGGAATAAATACCTCATTAACCCCTTTAAAGCTTCCAACACCATGACAATATCTAAATGAACTGTCAGTGGAACAGGCATTGTTCAGTAAGACAGCAGACCAGAAAGTTAATATTGAGCTATATCCCAATGAAGTAACTGAAATGTATTCTCATCCTCAACAACCTGATGGTTTATATATTGTCACAAAATGAAGAAGGAAAAATTTCAAATAAGAGTCTACTAAGTTCGTAAATCACCTGACATTTTAGATCAGCTTTGAAACAGGAGATAAAAAAGCACTAACTAAATTTTGGAAGGGAATGTTTGCTTAGAATTTAATTCACAGAAGAGCCACTGATTGAACTTCATATTTACACATTTCTGATCCATAAACCTTTTGATATTACACTATTCTCACCATAAATTAGTGTTCTGACAGACTAATACCCATTGCTGAGCTGAATGTCATAGATATTTATTGAGCAGAAAGTAAAAGTGCAATATCTAGTATGAGCAGAATATTCACATAACAATAAAAAGTATAGATTTGGCTTCAGGGAACAATTCACAGTGCCTAAATGCATCAGAAAGGAAAATAGGGAACTTGTGCAAAAAATATGAAGATTTTAATTATTAAGTATAGGCTTGTGGTGGAAGTGTCCACATCAAAATCAAAGCCTGTGGGTGAAGAAATCAGGACTATATTATACAGGACACTGGACATTCTATTGATTTGAGCACCATGGTAATAGCCACTGAGGCAAAAGCACCACAAAGAGAAATAGAGAACAGGGAAAATAAGCAAGCAGAAAGAGTTCTGCTTTGCATGCAGGTGGGGAGAACATAATATCAATGATGAATTCTACCCCACAGCTCTGAGAGAAGCTTTTTCCCTGTAAAAGTCTGATGGGTAGATTTCCTTGAAGGAAATATCAAATAATTCTAAAGAAAATTTAGGCTGAGATTTTCAGAATTACTTAAAAGAGTAAAACAGCAAATTTTCAATAAAATGTGTGTGTGCTAAACACATGTAACTCTACGAGGCTTTGCAAATTCTGTCTTAAATTAAATGGAATCAATTTTTTCTACAGCAGCTGCTGGTACATTATTATCATGCTCAATCTATGGCACACTGAATTTCAAAAACACTTTAGGTGTCCTTCTGAATTAAAAAACAAAAACAAAAACAAAAACAAACAAAAACTTAAAAATATGAATATCTTAACAGAATGTGGATTTGCACAGAACAGTGGCCTTGACTAAAAAAAATAAGCTTTCCAAATGCAGGAGAAAATTAGTCAGAAAAAAAAGAACAATACCTTCAAATACGAATTTGATGTGAGACTTTAGAAAAACAAATAGGACACTGAAACACTGCAATAAAATTGTAAGAACCATGAAGCCAATCCTCCTGAGACCAAGAGCTCACCTGAACTCTGAGTTATTGACATGAGCCCTTTGCATTCAAACACTGGAATTAAAACCAACCACTCAGGGTCTCTAATGATGAGATATCTTGGAAAGATCTGCAGTTGTGTGTTACTAACTGTGAAACTTTGAAGAGTGCCCTAGAATTGCACCTTCCCACCTCCTGCACCTTGGGCTAGGCAGCAACATGTGCAGTACAAGCCATTTAGCTCATCTTTCAAAACACTGAGTCTGAGAAGCGTTAATTTCCACTGCTTCACCATAATCACTAAGGCAATTGCTCACACATCTGGACTTACACAAAGTTGTATTTCATGATCTCTTCCATTGTTCTCAGAGATCAGATTTTCCTGGTGCTCATCACATCCCAGTGCAACTCTCTTAACTTCAGGAAAACAAGAAAGGCGTTCAGCCCATGAAAATCAGCTTATGTCAATCGTCTTGAAATAGATTCTAACTTTGGAATACATTTTTGAGTCATGTGTTTTTAGGACCATTGTACAGATGATGGGCCACTGCCTATCATTTAGCCAGCTCAGAAACTCTCTCTCGAGTTTGCAGCAAAACGGTCACCCAAAGGATGGGTTTATGTTATAAACTTCAGAATTCACTACATTATTACCCCCCAGAAACCCCCCCAGCATTACATACCTCGCTTAATGCCTTGATGTTGACCAACAAGTTAATCTTTTTGCATCACTTTGATTTTTAACCTCTTAGAGACCATAAAGCAATTGCTACAGTGCCTGTGTGTGAGAAATGAGATTGTTATTGGAGGACGAATTAAAAGCACCTTTATGAAGGGATTAAATTCAGAGCTATTTGTTTTCCACTAGATACTTCTATTGTCAAAGTCTTTCAAATTGCTTTGAGAAGCTGTTCACATCAGTTATGAACAGCATGGCAACATGGCTGTCCTTTTTTCTCTTTTTCAGTGGTCGAGTACTGCTGCTCAATCCATTGCTGAGTATGACAAAAATGGTTTGTTACACAGTCAGAAATCACATCACCTCTACCCCAGCCATAGTAAAAAGCAGTACAAAATGCAGAGCAGCTTTAGAAGCAACAGAATGTAAGAGATCAAACCTGCTCTCCTTCTATCACCTCTCTGAAGCTGGAGGGATCTCTGCCTCTGATGGAGTCAGAGCCATCTTTGGACATTTCTCAAGCTTTCCTCAGACACCTGACTCATTAAATCATGTCAAAACTCACTTTTTTTACTTATGAAATGGACAAAGTTGTGCCAAATGGATGATGTTTTCATAAAAATGTCTTGCAGCATGCAGCCCCAGGGTGGCAACCAGCTCTCTCCTGTGTTCTCATCTCCTGTTGGATTTTTCCTGGAGCAGCAGCAATCAAAGGGCACCAGGGGCAGAACAGGACCCTGGTCTTTTCCCTGATCTCCAAATACTGAAACAGTCTGATCATCCCAGCACACTGCACAGAGGTTGATGTTCATCATGATAAAGTAATGACATTTAGATACTGAAAGTCTCCAATAAGGACCACCATGGGTGTAAGACCTTGCCTCGACTTCAGGGCAGTTAATTTCTACCACCATTCTCAAACCAGCAAAATTGTCATTGAGTGCTTTTAGTTCCTTTGAACAGGAGTTTCTGACCATATCTCTCTCCCCAGCCCTCCTGGCTTCCTGGGGACTCCAGCATGCAGACCCCCTTGCATGCCTGCTACAACACATCTGCCAGGCCCACTGCCAGCACAACAGGGAATAAAGCACACACAGATACATGGCATACAGATAAACATGTTGCAAAACCAGTGTTTTGAAAGGTTCCCTCTCCTTTCTCTTATCCTTCCTACTCTTCATCATCTTGCCTCTTGCCTTCACTTTTATTGCTTGGGGAGCACTTCCTTCTTTTGGGCACCATTTGGTTTTGCTCAGTATCAGGATAGAGCAGAGAGTCAAAGCCTGTGCACTAATTCGCTGGCAGTCCAACTCTCAAAACCTTCTGATTCCCTTGAAATTTCCTGCCTTTTTCATCACCTTGGCAGTGAGGTCTTATTCAGGAACACAGACAATATTTAATAATTCAAGATGAAGTTCAGCAGGCGGAACATGGATCCAGCTTGCTAGGCTGTTTGACTGCAGCCCCCTTGGCAGGTCTGTTCTCTCTTCTATGGGGCTGTACTGAGACTCAGGGAAACCCTGCTTCCCCAAGGATTACCCCGATGCTGCAAACAGAAGCTCAAGTATGACACTGTGCAAACAGTTCCCTCTGCGGCCCACACCCTGGTGTGGGATATGGCCTGGGCCACGGGAACTCTTTTCATGGTCTGAACCTCACTCTGCTGTGTTAGATGAGGCAGGATGGTTTCCAGACTTCATTATTCATATTAGATATACTTTTTGCCCAAATTCTGTGACCTGGTCAATAAGCAATTAGCATTTTATGACAAAGTGCAAGTGGCAGTGTTAATAGCAGTTTGTAGCTACATGCACACATGAGAGCCAAGAATAATTTTTATTACTCCAGTAGAAGTGTGTGTAACAAACAGAAGTCAATTTTTATGGCCATAATGATTGTATGCTCTCAATGCCTGTAGAAAATAGCTTTACGCAAATCAGTTAATTAGTATCCAAGTGCGCTTGCTCACAGACTGTTCAGCTGTTCCAGCCGGTACTTGGAGAAGCTTTCAAAAGAGAAGTTTAGTACATTTAAAAAATAAATAAATAAATTAGAAGCCACTCAAAATCTAAAATGTAAACTTCTGGTCTAAATTACATTTTAAAATAGTGTTTTGCCATTTTTAAATCATTAATTCAAAAATTTATAGCACCAGACTTCTTTAAAACAGACTTTTAAACTTGAAGATTATAAAAATTTATTTGGTTATTGCAATGACACTAAGCACTTCAACTGAAATTTCAAACCCTCCTGATTTTAGTATTAACATTTATATTACCTTCATCTTGACCTTTCAGAATTGCATTCAAAACAAACGAGCTAACACTCCTTACAGCAATGTTATAATATTCTGCTCTTTATTATTCTCTTGTTAAATATTTTCTTTCCCAAGACTCTCAAACTGATTTAATACTCTTCCCACTTAGCCTCTACCTTATGCACAGAAGTACAAGCCTTTTGCATCAATTTAAAGCCAAAGTGATGAATGGAATTTAATGATCTTTTTTGTACAGTTCTGTATAACACCAAACAATGGCCAATGCATTCATTCATGATCAGTTTTTTGCCTTGTTTTTAATTAGCTTACTATCTGGAGGGGTGGTGTGAAAAATTGCACCTTGGGCCTTACCACATCTTTCTTTTATAAAATGTATGTACAACAAATAAAAAGCACATTTTAACCTACCTGCTACCTATTACGTTAAATGTCATTACTACTAAAGACTGGCAGCTCTGCTAACAAACACCCTCATTATTTTATTCCAGCTCTACTTTAGGTATAGTCAATCAAATCACGCTTGATTTATGTCAGATGCTAACAAAATACAGTATAAATAGAGCCATTGAGTACAATTCAGTGATTCTGTGTTTATTCAACTCTAAGCTATGAAGCTAAAGTGGATACCATTTATAACCAAGACATGAATTCTTCATGGCCATAAGAGTCAGCAGGCCATAGCTAGAGCACTTTTAAGCCTGAGAGAATACAAAGTGTTCCTATGAACAGACTCAATTTTTTTTTTAAGCATGCAAATTAATAACTTATATAAAGATAGAAAACACAACCATGACATATATAATTTCTTTTGCTGTTGCTGTTGTTTGGGAAAGTAGTTTGATGTATTTAAAAGAGCCTAATTTGCAATGTAGGCCTCATTATTAATGGTCAGTGATTTTAATACTTTCTAAAGGTGACTTTCTACAAGGAATGGCTTTTAGGAGTATGTCTATATTACACTTTCAGTTACATAGGTTATTGTGAGGGGGCTTCGTGCTTTGTCTTGACGATTCTGTACATCCGGGCTATTGACCTGGGGAAGCCCAGTTTGGTTGTGGAAAATTACAGAAAGACAATTGTGTTCACTGAGTGATGGAAGAGCCATGAGCAATATTTCCTGCATGTCAGCTGGAAGCCCTTCCCAGAGAGTTCAGCACACCAATTCCTCTCCTCACTGCTCTCTACTTTCAACAATTGTTTCTACTCAACAGCTATAAGCTAATATATATTATACAGGCAAGACTGAGGCAGACAAGACTGCAGTTCTCAACACAACTCTAGTTTTCCTAGAAAGGAGATATTTTAAAACTAGATTTTTCAGGTTTATGATGAGTGTCTTGAAGTGCATAGTTTGCAAATGGCACACACGCACTGAAGAAAGGATTCTTCAGTGAATTCTTGTTAGACATGTGCCAAATTGTGCCTTCGGGTATATTAGGAAAAAAAAAAAAGGAAAAAATTCTCTTGTGTCATGCACAGAAGGGACCAAATCCACATCTCTCCTGAGGTTGATAATAATTTACCAGAATTACCATGGAAAGGTCAGCTAATGACAGCAGACACTGTCACTGTGTCTCACCACCGTTCAGATCCTGAGATCATTCAGAAACCATGGTGATTGGACAGAAGTGTTTTCCATGAATTCCTGAAAGCATGAGGATAGACAAAACTGAGTATCCTCACTGCGAGGTCTAAAGAGCAAATTGTTTGTGGCACACTTATTGCAGGGAAACATATCCGCAAATGTTATTCATTCATTGGCTCCTGCCACTTTAACCCAAATCTTCCCCCTTTGCTCAAGGCCACAGTCACCAGTGATGCATGGATTGAAGCAATCTGGCATTTTGAAAAGGCAGCCCAGCATCATTATGGAAAATTTCTTTTAAACACGTTGCCCTAACTTGACAATCAAACCCGACAATCTTCCCAGTAAACAAGCTGTAATAACAACATTCAAGTTTCCATTGCACAATTAAAAAGAAAACCCAAGCATTACAATCAACAAATTAAGACTCTCATCAAGTGAAAAACCTGGACATGATTTGTTCAAGCAGTGCAGTAACAGGAAAGCACAGGAAACCAAGTTCTCTCCCTTAGGCTTCCCTGGTAGGGTGAAATGCTATTGCACTATGCAGCACAAGAGATTGGCATTTCCAGAAGAGATCAAACCTGAAATGTGGTGGCAGAGTAAAAACAAAAAGGGGGGAAAAAGTTAACTATATAGTTTCCAGCCTGTGGCAGCAACCCCTATGGGATACAAATACTACAGACTAGCAAGCTTTAATTTGAAAATATCAACCAGGAGAGGGAGGGATGGACTTTTCCAGCTTATCTGGAGCAAGGACAATGAGTTCTTCCACCACAGAAGCACTGTGAATGAGCAGGTGCCAGCAGTATGAGCTAGAAATGAAGATTATGATGACAAATACAGAGCTTTTATTTTTGTTTCTCTATTTCACGAAGGGCTGACCTGTTAAAATAATGGCAACACAGCATTGAAACGATCCTAGGTCTCTGTCAGACAAATCATGGCTCAACACATTTTCTCTCAGTTACATCAGAAAGTATGAACTTGCAACCTTGGCCCCAGCTCGTTTAATGGCACACTGACAGGGCAAGAATAATTCACAGGTTGAGCTAATCAAAGGTGAAAAGGGAGAATCAGTAAACGTCGTATCCTTTTGCCACTTTCATCAATCCGACTAACTGAATTTGAGCTAAAGCTTGGCAAATTTTCTGCAAAGGGAAATTAATATGTAACACATCTGAGGCATGGTGCTGGCCGGCAAAATTGGAAAGCCGGCGTTATATCAGAGGGCGATTATTGAGGGAGAGAATGGCCAAAGCTGAGATAATCAGAAAGAAGCTCCTGCATGTCTCTCTCCTCTGATAGCACTGTGACCCTCCCAGCCCTGCACCTGAGTAGAAACCCTTCTACTTTTCAATTTTTCCCCATCAGGAATATATTCTATTGCCCATTTCTGTTGCCCACACATGACTGAATCAATTCAATTACCTTGGAAAAGTTGATACATATTCAGGCCATGAAGACGCTCAGGATAGAAAGAGAGGAAAAGAGACAAAGAAATCCGTATTTACCCAATAATAAGTTTCATTTGGAGAAGGTTTGAAAACAATTCTCCCTCGCATTTGTCCCTGTCAGATCACATTATTCACAAATGAAGTTTACAAAATATCAATTCAATTTCAATAAGGGAGCCTGAATCCCAACACACGAGGGCTGAATTTACGAAATCATAACACTTGAGGGGACCCTGGTGGCTTCCAAATATTTTCCAGTCAGAGGTAATCAAAAGCAGACCGCTGAATACTAATACATTCAATTTCACCCCTTTTGTTCGCATCTGTTCCCTTATAATACCATTTTCTACACTTCCAAATCACTGATGATGGCAGCTTGCAGGAAAAAAAGTCGGGGGGGGGCATCATATAACTCAAACATTTTTATGAAAACACTCTCAAATATGTCCAATTAATCAGTTTACTGATGAGCAAACCAATGAGCTGTATCATGGAAGAGAAAAAATCATGATGTTCCCCCTACACCACCCCAGATTGTTTTCTAACCACATTTTAGCACACAGTATGCCCCAGAACTAGCTGCTGGCACTAAAATTTGCAAATCAGAAAATAAATGTGGTTTCCTCATCAATCTGACCTCAGCTACTGCCCCAGTAAGGAGAAACAGAAGGAAGACCAGCAAAGCACCAGGTCTGGGAAAGTATCCAATGCTTTGAGCTCCTGGTCTCCTATGCTCAGTCAAAACCTGATGTTTTCTTGAACTGACACTGGATCAGGCTCTTAGTGATAATAGGACACAGATCTCTCAGAACAAATTATGTTTTCATAGTGTCTGATGGATCAAAGTTTCCTCTAGCGTACTGTGCAACAGTCTCCACCATGCTTCCTGAAGCCAAGTCAGTAATCCAAAAACACTCCATGAACATGGGAAAATACAGTGTTTCATGATTTTCAACTACTACTAAGAAATGTTAATATAAAATTTATTACAATATTAATAAATCATCAAGTTCTAATCAAAATGCAGAGCACACCATTCCATCCTTCACTGACAAGTTTTCAGCATGCTGTGGAAAATAAGCAATTTTTCTAATGAACTTCGGAAAAGTTTAGGAAAGAAGTGATTCTAGTTCTTCTAATCTCTCTGGTATTTCTCTGGCAATTAAGTGTCATTCAGATATCCTGTTACTCATCCAGAGCAATGTTATCTCTGTTCCTCAGAAACAAGAAGCAGGAACCCAGTCCAGAATCCAAAACTGATGAAGGGTTAATTTGATGTGTCCAGTGGCCAAATCATTCCCCATGCTGCAAAGAAAGACCATAGATCCTCAGTCATTCCTTCCAATTAGGTCTGCAAGGAAGTTTCTCACCCAAAGTGACTTCAGCTAAACACTTGACAGAATCATTGATGCCACCAGAGTTCTGGTCCACCTGCTTTGAGTCCTGACTCCCCAACAGTCCCTGGTGGTTTAGATGGTAGAGAAACAATACAAGAATACCACCAGAGAAGCCAAGTTGTGCATTGAGTAAATTCATCAGTGAGATCACAGTGTGAAGGTCAACTGGTATGATCTCTCTGGGGAACTGCAGGAATGATGACAGAGTCCAGGGTCCCTCAGGACAAGAACCAGAGGGGACCACTATAATTGCATGAACTTTGCTGCTTCTGTATGTCCCCAGGCCAAAGTGCCAAAAAGCCAGATGTAAGAAACTGTTTGACCTCAGGATTCAAGTCATGCTGATGCCATGCTGGTTTTTCCAGCATTTAATCTTCAACAGCTAGGGCATTGCATACTGAATTTTTCTAACCCCACTTCCCAGTCACTGCACTTCACCAAGCCCTGGTCAGCAAGGCTGAGGAGTCCCTGATATCAACAGTCCTCTAATCTGTTCTTCTGGGACAGCAATACACACAAAGGCTATTGTGCTTAAAAAAAAAGTCACTTACAAACAAATAGTTGGCACTGTCTGCCTATGCACCTCTCTTTTCTGGGATGAATCCACTGACATCTGTTCCTGATAAAGAAACATGCCTGTGATATTTGGGACAACTTCAGATTTCCCTAAACCCCCATGAGCAAAATCAAAGTCTATGCCCTCACTCACACTCCCCTGTTGCATCCCTCTATTGCTCTCTCACCCACAGCAGACTTGAACCGGAGCTGCACATATGCAGTACCAATATAAACAATGTATTTTCTGAAGCTGAAGAGTAGAATGGCTACTTATAGGGGTGCAGTTGAGTCTGCCTGAAGATGAAGGTAGTGGTAGGATTCATTCATGCACCGCTCAGCTGAAAGATTAATTCTGCCACATTCATGGGATACAAACAATCAGCACTGCAGATTACTTGTACCTGTGAGGTTTTCCTGAAATGGGAGTCATAACCTGATATTTAAGAAGGAAAAAGTGGCCTGAGGGATGCCATCAGCCAGAGTTGCTTCCAGAGCATACTCAATCCTGTGTCAATACAGTGAAGTAATTCTGAAAAGGAAACAAAAGCAGTAAAATTGCCCCAAAGAAGACCAAAAGTTCCTGAATTTTTGAAGTTCCCCCACATCACTGTCTCTTCAGGATAAAGGGTTTGTTTTTTAATTTCACCTTCTTGATGCAGAGAATAAAGTATAAATGAAGTGACATAATGGTGTATGCCCCTGTGCCTGGTCACCTACATCTGCATGTATATGTGAGAACACATTGATTGTGTGTTGTAATAAGCACAGTAGATTACTCAAAATTACCCCTCCCCTGGAAGTGCCCAAGGCCAGGTTGGATGGGGCTTTGTGCAGTCTGGTCTAGTGGAAGGGGTCCCTGCCCATGATAGGAGTGTTGGAACTAGATGAACCTTAAGGTCCTTTTCAACACCAACTATTCTATGATTCTATTATTCTATAAAAAGACTTGAAAACAAGTTTCATTTACAACTACAGCATGCAACTGAAAACTACAGTGCAAATTGCTTGGCATGAAATTTTACTTTTAAGCTTATTCCATTACAAAAATCTTCATAGATTTCTTTCCCAACTTGCCTTTTTCTGGCTCTACATGGAAAGATATTCAGTGTATTAGTCCCATGCTGTTATAAAAATGGTTTTATACTTTGTGAAATTATGCCAGGACAAAACCAAATAGCTCAGCTTAATTTAACATTTACACGTTATTGTGAGCTATCAAACCAATACTTGCAAAAAAATTATATTAAAATTAGGGTTGATCTTACAATTTACAAACCATTCCATTTTAAAAACATAGCAATTGATGTTCTTAGCTCTGTCAAGGCCACATGCTGTGCAGACACCTATTAAGGAATCCAAGCTTTTCTTAATCTATTAGAAGAATGAAAATCTGTAATTGGAAAAAAAAAAAGTCAAAACTCTCTACAAAAGGATTTGGCATGGACATATCCTTCAATGGATTATTGTTATCAATTTCATCATATAAACTAACAACAGTATTCAAGTCTATATTTTTTTCCTAGTACATTAGGGAAAAGTAAGCATTTAATGGTATTTTGAGAACATTTAAACCTCAGCACTATAGTGTAAAATCGGTCTTGGTGTTTCTGCTTCATACAACTAGCTGCTACACTGATTTTTTCGAATGTTAAAGCTAGTTCCTCTGGGAAGCCAAAAGAGACACAGTATAAATTGTGGGTTATTTTGCTGTCCAGGTTCAGCTCATGTTCCCCAGCAGATGAGCAATAAGATGAGACAGATAAGTTGAGTTTTGGGACTATTTTGTAGGCATCATCCCTAAGGACAATCGGGTGAGGCATCAGCTTCAAAGATGAAGCTCTGGGAGATAAAGACACAAGATAGCATACCTGTTTTTTTTGCAGTGGCTATTCTTTCATCATTAACTTTGGGATAGTCCCTTTCCCACATTCTCCAATACAGGAATGCACAAGTAAGTTACTTATCACGCTTTGCATGCTGTGTATTACTTGTGGCTGCTGACAAAGTGCTCCAGATGCAGCCTTCCCACCCTGCCAGCGTGAGCCATCTGACAACCAGGTATTCAGTGTAGGCAATCTAGAATTCTGCTCTATGGGAGGGAGAAGGGAAGGCAGTATGAGAGGGCAGTTCCATCCTATCACAACACTTCTTAAGCAAGTGATGTTTATATATTTGTCTCAGGTTGGGATGTGTTTTCCTCCATAAATACCCCCCCTTCACACAGCTTCTCCACACTGCTGAGAGAACTACAACAGTGACCTTCATCCACGAATTTGTGCTCATTTAATTTGAGCCAGGATGATCTGTCTAAAATTGCCTTTCTTGTCTCTTACCAGATTTCATACTTGAGTCTTTAGGAACAGAACATTTCACAGGGTTGAACATGAGAGCACAAAGGTTTACTTTAAAATGTTTTGAGAATGACTGTTTCTGTAGACACAGTTTACATTTTCAATTTGCAATCAAAGGTCTCACCTGGGAAGCCTCAACAAGGTGCTGACTTTGCTTTTTACTTTGAATATTTCATACAGCTTTCACAGCAATGCTATATTATGTAACTGAGATTTTAGTATGAACAAATCTGTGATGGGGTAACAAAGCCAATCCAAAAAGCTGTAAACAGTCTTTGAGGAAAAAGCTGTCCTGTAACAGATGTTTGCCTGTGGTGTGGAAGGAATAATTTATTTCAGAAGCCAGAGCCAAAGCTCGTCTCAAGCTTACAGCAGCAAGTGGTCTACAGATCACCTAAGAAAGGAGAGCCAGATTCCTTTATTCTCAGGTACAACCTTTAAGCTATTCCCCATAATTGGGGATAGACTCTTAAAGATATTCTCTTCTCTTACTTTTCTTTTAAGAGAGATAAGAAAACTTATTTGACTAATTTGTTTGAAATTATGAAAACCCAGTATACAGGGCTGCATTCTCTCAGATCTTCCTATTGCTTCACACAGGTCCCTCAGTTTTGACAAAGAAAAAACGGCCGTAACATCAGCTTTAGTTTTAATGATCTTTTCACTTTCAAACACACAGTGCTGGAATGTTTGAGCTGCTGATATTGTAAGCGGGGTTTTAAAATGTAAACATACCTGATGCCATTGTAAATTGAGTGAGAAAAATTCCTAAACGCCAAAACATTTTGATCTGCTTCAAGGATTAAAGTGCTTGTTTTTACAAAGTCTAAATTTGGAAATATAACTAAAACCTTGATTTTTGATCAAAACAAAACTTAAAGCTAACAGTTTGACGCTCAGAGAATAAAGCTGCTTTGCCTGGATTTACCTCAAACATTGTATTCTCTTTTCTTTCTTTAGGTTTTCCGAGTTTTTGATACAGATATATTTTCACCAGCTGCATAGTTATGCCCGGTTGGCACAGAATCAAACCAGCTAAATAAGAAAAACATTATGAATTATTTATTCACCTCAATCTCTTGAACCCACCCAAGGTTTGGAATCAGCATTGAAATACAAGCAAACAAACCTTCCACACTGATAACCCTCAAGAAGGCACTGCAGCTTCAGGTTCATTCTAGTAATCTTTTTTTACTACTTTTGCCAGTATTAATTCTACACATTGAAAATTATCCTGGTGCTTCAGAGCACCCCTTCATGATGCCATGCTGATTCTGCCTATTAAAGTGATCAAAATACCCTGCTCCACAGTGGTTTTCTACATGAGGTAAGTAAATTGCAGTCAGTTCATGGAGCAGGTAAATCCTTATGTATTGAAGAGTGGCTGGAAAGTATTTTGCTTTGGAACAGCAGTTGACAGGTGTCTAGAGGTTCGCATGTCAGAGAGTCTGAAATTCAGGCAGGATTTTGCATGGTTCTGGAATTCACTTCTTTATCAGATAAAAAACTTAAAAGATGAAGAAAGGCCATCAGACATTTAAAAATCTAACAAGCTTATGGAGAATGAGTGACAGATGACCTTCCATAGCTCTATTTTTTGTTGTTCTCTTTATCTGTATTTTACACCATCTTTAATGTTGGAGAGAATCTCATGCACCATTCTGAATTCCCATGGAGGGGCTACTGCATTATATAAAACATGGAACATGCTGAAGCATGTCCAGGCTCTGGAGACTACATCTACCCCAACAGAGGCTGCAATTTCTTCATTTATTTCCTCCTCTTCTTCTTCTTCCCTGGTACAACCACGGGTAAAGCATTGCAAAAACATTCAATGTAAATAAATTCAAATTACTTATTACATATTACACAGGGAGTCAGGGAGCCCCAGTGAATGACCAAGGGCTTAAAAACCTCATTCTCTGCTGCCTTATGTGTAAAACTGCTGCATTTTCTCTGAAATCTTAGTGTCCAAAGATAGTCACTGGCATGCTATTCTCTTGATTTATTGATCTTAGGACCAAAGCATGCTGTAAAATGAGATGATCATAATGGGATTTAAAGTTATTACAGACAAAGTTGTAGTAACATACAGTAAGTTCCTGGCATTTTCATTTACCAGTGAAAGATCACATGCCTACAGTAGATACACTGTTAAAAGAACATCAGAAAAGATCTTCAAGGCCTGGAACCCATATTTTGCAGTTAGCTTTACAAAATTATTGTAAGTAAACTTTTATGAGAGGGGGAAGAAATAAGAAAACATTCTATTAATGGAACAAGAGTTTCACCAAAGGCGTAATGTATTAAAAAATACAATAAATGTCACTAAAAATTAAAACACCTTATTCTGCTTTATACTATTGTTATTTTAAATGACACTGGCAATATTAGACTACCTACTCCCCCAGTCCACCTAGAAATAAAATAGTTATAAATAAATCGCCCTTTAAACTGCAGTCATTTTAAGAAGGTCTTTGTGTAAAGGAAAACTGCACCCAAAAAATAGCAAAGTCAAATGAAAAAAAACCCCAAGCAACAATACTGGAACAATGACACTGGTCAAAGATGAGACTTTGAAGGAAAAAAGTGCAGGGCCAACAGGTTGCATCTATAAGCACCATATATTAGAAAAAGAGAGGGAGTCACTAATTGCTGATTCAGCTCCTGGTTATGCTTTTAGTAGTTGTGCAGGCAATGAAAACAAAATCTGTCTGATAGAATCTAAGAAAAATAGAAGAAAAAAAAAGACAAAAACAGGAAGAAAAACATGCCCGATTGATTTAGGAAAAAAGGCAAATTGTGCAAGGCCTATCCCATTTTTGGCCATGAAAATCAAGGTGGGATATGACTCCAGGGCAAAAGGACACAATACACTGTGAACAAGTATGGCAAGGTTGTCCAACAAACAGACAGCTAGCTCAGCAAGCTTGGAGAATAAGTATCCATGACATGGCACAAAAGTCACAAACAGGACACATCTCCAAAGGAATCTGCAGGTCCATGTGAACATATAGTATATCCCAGAGAAACTGTTTATAAGGAGTTCAAATTCTGGAGTATATCAGCAACAAGTTTTCAGTGTAACTACCATAATATCTTTCTTGTGAAAGAAAATATTGTGAGTTATGTCTTAAGAAAGTTCAAGAATGATCGAGACATCCCTTTATGTCGTAAGAAAGTTCATTTTACACAATAGCATTTAGTTAGGACTTACACTCCAAAGCCACATCCCTCTCTGGCATCTGAGTCTTGGAAAGTTACTGAGCACAATAATAACTCATCAGCACCTACATGGACATCCACCACAAGGACCTTTCATCTGAAGCAACGGAATGAATAGAGATCCAACCAGACAGGCCCTTTCCTTCTGTGCTTATCCTCTGCTTTGTGAGCCTATGGAAACCTAAAAAACCTTAGGAGAGAGCACTTTCACCCAAGAAATTCAATATAATGAGGCATCTGAAAGAGTCTCAAGGAAGTCTCCAGAGCCCAGTGTAATGCCATGTAGATCCAGCAAGAAAGATCTAGGTATTTCATGGAAACATTCTTTTGAAGTTATGCAAGCTCTCCTATGTCCTAAGATGCTGGTAATTTTGCCTCAAACTTGAAAGCCATTCTGGAAGTGTTCAGTGTTGCAACATAAAAAAGAGTCACTATTGCATCATAAATATCCCAAGAGAAGCCTTAATAGACTTGCCTGTGAATTTTGAGGGCTATGGTCTAGGTCAGCAGACAAAAACCTGCAACATAAGACAAAAGTCAGCAGCTGCCTTGCCAGCAGCCTTAGCAGAGTGCTCTAGATGACAGAGATGAATTCTTCCTCTCATGCAAAGAGATAGAAACTGTATATCAGAGTTGACACACAGAGGCATGATCCAGTCTTGCAGTTTGCATTGTTTAAACTATGCCTGTTTTATAGCTAAATGGAATTTAGTGCTCAGAGCTATCAATACAATTTTCATTGGTGTATACCACCTGAATCCACACCCAGAAAAATCAGCCAGAAGCTTATGAACCTGCAGACTGTCAGCATAAAGAAAGCAAAAATCCTGTAAAACTTTTAAGTAAAAAACACAGGGAGGACAAAAAATAACTTAATTTTTCATTTCTCTAAGATTTTTTTTAACCATGTGTTTCTAGAATATTTGAACTGACTTGGACATTTGCTGATATACTCAAAATAATCCAGACTTGTTCTCATGACTGTCTTCCCTCACACCTGAAGCTATTGAAAAGAAGGGTGTGATGGGAAAAGGTCACGCCTTTTACACATCTCTGACCTTTTGAGGTGGGTGGGTGGCATTTTGGAAGTTAGCAATAATAACTGAAACACAGTGAATGTATTTATTTTGCTCCCTTACCAGTTGAATCAGTTGTTTATTGATTACAGCTACAATCTTGATCCCAAGCAAAGTTCCTGCTTCATATGAGATAATGCTGAAGCTGCAGGCTGAGCCATGCAACCCATCAGCTTTCTCACACCATCAATAGCTGTGTTTTCTTTTTACAGGTTTTTAAGTGGAACGTGGAACTCCTCTATTTCACCATGGGCAGAAATACCACACTGCTTCTAGGAACACTACTTCTTCATGTCTAATATAAGTTATCATTCCTGGGCATACTTCAGGGTAATTATTGCTTTCCAACTTTCTTCTTCTGAGCTGAGATCTGCTTTGGATATTTTCCCTTCTGGATTAGTCTCAAATTATTCATTTTTCAAGACTTCATCTTATTTGCAAATTTCCTGTCTTGTTTCTAATGTATCCAGTAAATATACCTATACCCTTCTTGGTTTTCACAAATCCTCACAACTTAGGTTACTTCCTTTTGGGGTCATTAAAGGTAATATTAGTACTGAAGAACGCATTCTTGTTCAAGAAAGTGTCTTCATGTGTCTTAAAGTGCTCTTGAAGTCGATGGGATGTAAACAGCTCGCTGGCTTTGAGTGTCACAGTGCTCAACAGCACTACTGCCAGCAGCATTACACACATTCTCTGTTGCTCTCCTTTGTGCTCCAACAGGTATTTCTCTACCTACATCATTCATCGTAAGTCAGATGGAATGATTTTTGTGGGTAGGAGAGTGGATCAAATGCATCACTGACCTACAACTACTTTGTGAACACTGCAGTCCATTCACCTTCTTCTTCTGCAGTGCCATTAATGCAAAATATTTTGCCTACTGCAGATTACAGACATTTGTAAAGTTAAAGAAGAGCACATATTCTTGGCCTGATATCCAGACTTTTTTTGTTGAGATCTGATGCTACCAAATGGCAACTTGCACATTTATTCTTTTTTCTTTCTGTCTTCACATTATATTTGCTTTTTCACTTTTACCTGGTTCATGCAAAGTTTTCAAAACTATTTTAAATGAGGCAATCAATTTTTAATAGTCTTAACACATAAGAAATGAGAATACTCTAAGTAAGATCCAGAATTTCCTGTCTTGAGTCCCTACACAAGAGCTCCATAAATCTGTACTAAGCCATACTAACATGTATGTTTTCAGTAATTTTTGCTTCTCTTTGAACACAGGCCTTTCCACCTTCTGTGTTTCCAGTTTCATTTATTCTTTAATTTTTTTATTTTTAAAAAGAGTTCAGTATCTAAGCTCTTTTCAGATGGAATAATCCAACACGCTTCTTATTTGCATGTAAAGTGCAGTCAATGTAAATTGATCAAAACCAAATTAACAGCAATTGGTTCCAATATTTTCCCTGTTTACACATTAGCTTGCTACCTTTAACATATAGACGTATTGAATTCAGCTTAGCAACCTGAGCATGAATGCTGTGGCCTTTAAAGAGAAACTTATCTGTAATTAAAATCATGCACAAGTTTTAGTGGGAATCTGTTTACTAGCTAGAAAGAAAGCTGATTCTAAAATTGAATAGAATTTAGCTTAGTAGTTCATGTGTTTAATTCTGAATTAAATCTCCTAAAATTATGAGGAGTTAGCTTCATTAAGATTCAGATTATATGAAGATTATGTCTAGTTCTGGATGGGTTCTTGAAAAAAAAAATTCAAAGGGTACCTTCCCACTAGACCATGGATTTCTTTTCTGAGGATACCACTGCAAAATGATAGTAAGTTAACACAGTTATAATCATTATGAGCATTTTTTTGCAAAAGTCATATAATAAATATGCATTGAAAGTACAAGCACTCAGTATAAATCACCTGGCACAGTGTTCAGATGACAAGTAATAAGGGCTTTAGAATAAAAACCGAAGCACGTATACAGTGGTTGCTATAAGGAAATGATTTATCCTATAGTGTATATTGAATTGCTTATTATAATTTAGAATGGTAATTGCTATGGCTTCACTATACTGTTTAATTGCTACAGTACACTGATATATACCAGGGAAGACACTGCAGTAACTGCTGCCCTTATATAACAGCATTTGCATAATCTGCACTGTAGTTTATTCTTACACTAGATAATGCAGTATATGCAGGAATCAAATTGTTTCACACTATATTGATTGCAATTAAGGGCACAAATATGAATCCAAAGATAAGGCTTTTTTCAAGGTATTTATCACAGGAGAGATGCAAATTTCAAGTTGAAGTTGTTACCGTGTTAGTCTTTCCAGGAAAATAATTGTAGAAATGCATCTACTGGGATTTTTTAACACAAGTGTTAGACAGAGTTCTGGATTTTTGTGCAAAAATGTCCATTTTCCAGGCTGGATCTTTCCTGCAAGCACCTGCAGTTAAATCAACCTAAGCATTCCAGAGCACAAGGAGCAGGATTTGAATCACTGACACAAATTCATTGCCACAGCTGAGAAGTATGTTCCTTTCCCAAGACTGCAGGATGTTGCAACACCTAGATGGGAACTGGCTGAGGCTGTGGTCTATGCTGGAGGTCTCTGTGCTGGTGAAATGAGAGTGGGGTCCTATGTGAAACAAACTTTGGTGATACCTTGGCTCCCAGTGTGTTAACACTGTTCAGCTGCAACCCAGTGGTGACCTCTCTGAGAAATCAAGCCTCCTCCACCTGTCCTCAGACCCAGGTTCCCCTGGTTAAATTGGAGCACCTAGAATTGAGTGCATCCCTGAACATTTTACCAGGCCAGAGGCAGAAACATATTACCACAGAAAGAAACCATTACTGGAAATTTTCCAGTGCCAAAGATCAGCCCAACAATTCCAGCAGCAACATCACCACTGCTCTTGAATACTGAGCCTACATGGAGTGGAACTCATCTCCAAGAGAGTTGGGGCTAAATTGCAGTGAGCTACGTAAATCACAATCAAACTTTTCATTTACTTCTGAAATCACATGTGCCAGTGGAGCAATATAAAGGCTACAGGTACAATATGCCACAAAGAGAAGTATCCCCATATATTTAAAATACCACAAGAAGATACATTGCCACATATTTGTCATTTTCTTTATTCTTTGATTCTTTGCCTTAAAATGCATTGAAAATCTTAGAAAGGACTTATGGCTGGCCTGAAAAAAAACATCATGGATCATAGACACCAGCTATGCTAAAATGCCTGAGCAGATGGCAATTTTGATGGATTTGTTTGTATTTTTGAGAGTGAAAGTAAGGAGGGTGATTTATTTGATTTGGGAGATTTGTTGTTTGTTATTCCCACAGATTGTGACTGACACAGCTAATTTGGGAAACTAACAGCAAATTAGCTGATATTTTGTCTTCAAATTTAGCAAATTTAGCAATTCATTACTCTTCTTTTTTAAAAAAAAAGCCGGTACACCCAGTCTAGAAGCAGAAAGAAAATCACATCACAGGGCTCAGACAACTTCAATAATGAATTGTCAAAGCAGATGATAAGGCTTGACAAAAATGTTTCGCAAATAATTGAAAACAACTACAAACAACTCACTGAATTACGAAGTGAGAGTTGATAATGCAGGATTTAAATAATTAGCTCAGCTCTACTGCAAAAACAAGGCCCTGCAAAAAGTTGTTAAGACAACTCACTTTAAGAGCAAGTCCCACTTCACTTTGTGGACTTGTGTAGTCTCAAGCAGCAGTTGATGGCAGGGGACATTGATGTACGATAAATGTAGCATGCAATCACTCTGATTGCTTGTGATCATGACATTTTACAAACACTGCTTCTCTGTCATTTTCTAAAGTATTGTTTTAGAGGGTTGTGACAGAGGTAAAGAAATAAAAAAAAAAAAAAAAAAGAACAAAACAAGGAGAAATGTCACCCCGTCTGCCTAGACAAGCCAGATTGAAAAATTGAAAAGAAACTGTCTTGGATAAGATAGATTCATAGCACTGACACCATACCAGCAAAATCAGAATTAGATTTTGAGATTATTGAAGTAATAAAGCCACAGTTTCTTTTCACAGGAATTTACAATATGCTATCTATATACCATATTGAGTGTGACAGTGCTGGCTTGTGGTTAGAGCAACAGCTTGCTGGATGTTTTTTTATTTGACTCTGTTACTGACATATTGTGTGACCTTGAGGTTCAGACCCCACTTGTGAGATGGGGATAATAATCTTAACCTATTTTGCAGCTGAGTAGATGAAATCTCTGAGTGCCCTCCTTAGATGCCTGCAGCCAATAATTAATGCAGCTTATCCTTCATTGTTTTTCCTATTTTGTAATGGGAATTAAATAAGCTTTAAACTTTTTTGAAAAAGTTTCCCTGCCCTGACCAAAACCTGCACACAGCCCATTGCACTTGCAGATAGGAGAACAGAAGTGAACCCAGTCCAGTCACCCCTTCAGCCACAAAAGCAAGGTCAGATCATAGATTCAGCCCACGTGCTCGAAGGCAGGTGGTCAGGAAATATCTGAACATCTGCTATATTCCACATGTATCTAACAAGATCTTTCAGGCTCTCCATCCAGCTAAAACTCTCATTCAAACATCACCGTCTCTTCACTTGACTATTCCATGCTCTTTTTCCCTTCATCCTGGTCACTGCCCATTAAGAAGACCTGTTGTTTCATGATAGTCACCCCTTTCCTTTTCACTCATATGCCCAACAGCAATTTTGACTTTAAAGACTTCTTTTACTCAGCTCCCTCTGTCCAGTGTCCTACTGCAATACCACCCATTGGTTCTCCTCAGTCAGCAGTCTAAGCCATTATCAGCTTCTCCTCCAAAAACATCATGCTTTTCCCCCAGTCTTGATACTGTGCCAGTGAGACACCCAAGGAAAAAGATGAAGATTTGCCATCAAATCTCCATTCAAAAGGAATTCTACTCTCACACCTTTAAACCCATGCAGAGTCAGGCAGCAAGTGTGACTATTCCCTTCTCAGATGAAATTTTCCCTTTTCTTCTGCTTTTCCTATAAATAAAGCAGCCCAAACTTCATATCCAGAACTAGAAAGATTAAGCTAGATTTTCCCTTCAATCACTTAATTTTGTTTGCAACTTTCAACCTTGATTTACTTGTTTGTATTTGCAATATTCATATGATATTTAACACTGTAAAAGCCATCAGAGTCAGAATATACGCCACCCAAAACTCCCCCCAAAATTAAAACCTGAAGACTCTAATTTTCATGGCTCTGAAGAAAGGGAAAGAGCAATCATATAAGAACAGTATAATGCAAATTTCATTAGGGTCACACCAAAGGGCAAACAGAACTGCTTGAGCTCAGAAATTACCCTGGCTTGGAATATATGGATATAAACTGATCAATAATAATTTTTGTCAGGAAATTAGAAGAAGGTTTCAGATTAGTGAAATAATGAAGTTCAGGAATACCTCTCCAGTAGGTGAGTTCTATTAAGGGAGCTGGAAACAGTGGTTTCACCTGAGTCTTGATCAATTTAAGGACAATATAGTGTGCCCATGTGAACAGAGAGAGTGACCCAGCAGATCTTTGTCAATCCCTTGTGCCTACTTTGAACATTGTTTCTGCTTCAGCAGTGAAAAGTGTTTATAACAACTGGTAATTGATGAAATAACCTGCAGTTCAAAGAAGTATATTCTTTGTGACGCATTGATGGGTTTTAAGTTTTTCTACCGAAAACACCCTTCTTACCTAAAGTAGGCGTCATACCATCCCATAATTACTTCAACAATGCTAAATGTCATGATTTACATACAAGACATAAACATACATACAATATATAAAGTTGTTTCAGCTACCAAACACACTGAACTCTTGAGTCAAACACTTTATTTCATATATATGATCAGGACCAAGGACAGTTCCAAAGCCAGCGCACATCTACAGGGATACCCGTCTCCACTCTCTCTAGGAGTTGCTTTTGCAATGTCCTAGAGAAATGACAGCAGCTCAACCTAATTTATGTGAATAGAGTGAAATTAGGTGAAATAACCCCTCTGATGATCTGAAGGAAGTGCTTTTGTTCTGTACTCAAGGCCCCAGTGTAGATGCAGTTATACTGATAAAGAACTATATATCCCCTGGGGTGCACCATAAGCTATGCTGGTAAAAGCTACATAAATAGAGCTGAAACCTTCTTGTGGTGTAGGCTACACTGAAGAGGGAATGACAGTGACCCTGCCTGTATTAAACTGGGTAAGGTAGATACAACTGCAGTAATAGAGGGTCAAATGCACAGACCAACTCTCAGTGTCTCATTTCTAAGGTTATAACTTAGAACAAGAGACATTTTAAAAATCTTTGAAAACTACAAGTTCCTACTGGTAGTTGATTCTTCTTGTGTAACCAAAAAACAGACCATATCACAACTAGATTAAAAAAAAAAAAGAAAAACAAAACTGAAGCCTTCTTAGCTGAACCTTCAATACATTTTTATTGACAATATTGGGGTTTTTTATTACTATCTGCCACTGTATTGTGTAAACAAGTTAATTTGGGTTTAAAATGCCTGGAGAGTTCTTTGTTTAATTAACAGGAACTGAATTTTGTAAAAACTATTTCTAGAGCTTGTTTGTGGGAAATCTATTTTATTGGACTTTGAATACAGTTATTTAAATAACATACTCCGGCAGCAATTGACAATAGCTCATACTGACCTTGAATTCACTACACAGGAATAAATGTGATGTCAAACCTTTTTCTTTTGCATGTTATCCTGATAATGTCATACAGTGGAAGGGGGGCAAGGAGGTAGTTTTAAGTGAATGGAGAGTTAAGCTAAATCTCTTTCAGCTCTTTGGCCAAACTCCAAAAGTGGGCAAGTTTGAGAATATAAGAAGACAGGGACTCTTCTGTACTCTGGAATGACCATCACTACCTCTGATGTGAACTCTGTGCAACAACCAAAGCTGGTTCCCATTTCTTCCACATCACTGCTGCTAAAGCCCCTGTTCCCAGCAAACCACTTGCAGATCTAAAGGAAAACCCTTGCTTTCTTGGGGCAGTGCCACATTTACACTGCTCTTGGAGAAAACAGGATTTTTGCTCCCGATGGGTTGCTGCTTCTCACTTTCAATCAGCTTGTGCCACTGCACTGCCTTCTGCAGAACGTGGAGAAATGCTGCAAAACTCTTTTCCCTGTTTTTGACTGACACCCAAGTGGCTTCTTTTGCAAGCCTAGTTTTAGTAATTTTGGATTAGAATTCTGATCTTAAAATGCTTTTGTACCCACATAAATACTTAGGATAATGGCCAGTTGCCACTTCTTTATACTCTCATCTTAAAATTATACTTGTAAAAAACCCAATATTCAATACACAGTGTGGAATCATCACACAAGAAAACAAATACACCGTGACTTACCTGACTAGTTAGACACCATCCATAGCAAGCACCAAATAAACATTCAAAGATGTAGTAGAAGCCCAGAGATAGTGGATGACCTACTAGCTTGTGCTTTACCTGCATGAAGGTGTTTGTGAGAGTTCATTAAACAGATTCATTTTAAATTCAGACTTTTTCAGATCACAGCAGCACCTCAAACACAAGACATCTAAGTACTGTTGAGGATCTGGGTCTGAACATTTTTCCCAAGGTCATCCACAATGTTTGCAGCAGTATGAGGAATTAAACCCATGCCGTCCACATTGAAGACAAAACCGTAACAACCGAACCATTCCTCCCTCTGTAAAAGGAATGTACAACAAGAGTCTCTATTTCCAGATAATACAGGGTGTCACCCTCTGATACGTGAGGATATTTACACCTGGGAAAAAAAGAAATCAGCAGTTCTTCTGTTTTAACCTTTGTTTTGATCTTGAAGCTTCAATCCAACATTCTCAGTCTCCAAAGCAAAACCAGTAAATTGACATGTCATACAGCTTACAAAATGAGGAGTGTTATCAAAGGCAGGCTTTGTAGCTAGGCTTGTTCAGTACATAAGCACAATTCATATTGCCCACACCTATTACCAGAGCTTGAATATGTAAAATATGAACCATTCCACAATCTGCATACTCATTTATATTACCTCTATGTGAAACTTAGAAAATAAAAAATGTTCTGTTTCCCCTTCAAGTGTGGAGCTCTGTGTTACACAAGCCTGCTAAGTTATATTGGTGCAACTAGGCTTTGCCATGTGCTTTGCAAAGGGAAAGTGGACATTTACCCTTAGAGTTTAAAAGTGATGCTGAAACTTCCAGAAAGAAAAATGATTACATATTCTGAGATTTATGGTACTTCTTGGTCCCAAATTTTATATGGGTTTAAGCTGGTTTGGGGTTGGTACACCTATAGAATTTTCAAGTTGACACAGGAGAGACTGTGATTTCAAATAAAACATTAGTATATTGTAGAAGCATTTTGCAGAGTTTCAATCAAAAGTTAGGTATAAAGTACAGGCAGCAGCTGAGTTTTGCTCCAGCTTTCCCGAACTTAAGGTTCAAAGCAAAACTTTAGGATAATCTCAGGAAAAAAGCAGATTTTTTGGCATTAAATTCTTGCAGAGCAAAGCAATTAAGACTTAGAATTAAACTGGCATTGGAAGGATCTCCACTGAACTGCTTACAGCCTCTGCTGAGCAACTGCAGCTGAAATAAAACCAAGTCCCTTATTCCTACCTTGCATTTGTCCTTCTCTTCTAACTCCTACTTCTTTATCATTTCCCAAGCTGCTTCTTTATTCCCAGCCTGCTCGCCCGCACTATTTCTTCCCCCATCTCTTGCTCCTCTTCCAGGATTCTCTTTCACTGCTGCTCCTCATCCCACTACTCCCTCTGCTTAAGTGTCCCCTCATCACCTCAGACACATCTTCCTTTACTTGTGGGAACTCTGCCCAGTTTGGTGTTTCTCCCTTCTTCTTTTTAACCTTTCCTTATTCCTGTTCCTCGGCTCTGCTTCTACTTTCCTTGGGCCAGTTTGACTCCTGGCATCTTCTGGCTCTGCTTCTCTGCCTGTTCTTGCTCTTGGAAACTTTCTGGCCATCTAATCCTAGTCTCTGGCTGCAGTGTTGTCATGTTTCTCTTTATTTTAGGCTTCATAGACACAGCCTTGGGAGAGCTCTATCTTTGCAGAAGCCTAGCAAATAACTTTCTCTGCTTCAGACTGAAAAGCTCAATTAATTAACTCTTTCCTTATGGGACATATATTCTCACATTATTCTGGTTCTCTGAAATTTCAGTCCATTTCTTGAAATAAAATCCTGCACACTGAGTAACATTCTACCACCAAGACCTATCAGTACCAGGTAGAGAAAAATGTATGATTTCCTTCTTTATAAAGTACCTTCTTCTTTGTATTCAAGGTCTTCCTTTGTCTGCACTTTCCCAAAGTGTTTTTATCCCATAAATCACTTTAAGCCCAGTTGTGCCAGAGATCAGGACTTCTGGACTCTTCATGTAATTCTACTTGCAAGATACATATTTTCCCTAAAAATGCAAGGGTAGTTCTAGTCTCAAAGTAGAGCACAGTGAATACAAGTAATTGTTTACTGTTCCACCCCAATAATCTGATGTCCTTTTAGTATTCTGACAAATGTCAACCTAGGAATTTAAAGCAAAATGAACTAGCAATGTTGGTGGATAAAAAGTTGTGCAAAAATAACACTGACTCTTCTATTTCATGAAAATACTTTTTTAAACTTATCACTCTGTTTATGGAAGTGAGAAACAGGATCAGTCTAATCTGATTTTAAGATATATGTATTTAAGTAACACTTTCAGGAAAAAAAAATAAATAAAGAGCAGCTTTTGGTATTACCTTTAAAATTTGTGCTAAAGCTATTTTTGCTAACAGAATTTTTGCACTGCATGCAATACCCATGTGCTTCCACAGGTGGTGAAAATGCTAGGAAAGAGATTTCTTACTTTCACTGAAAGTAAAAATGCCATGAGCAGTTATTTACAGTTAATCCTCGAAAAACAAAAAACAGCACTAAATTAAATTTTGCTCTTTAAATGATATTGACAATTCTGTAAATGAGATCAATTTTTAAAGTTGGCACCAAAAGGGATCCCACTTGTTTCCCTGATTTATTGACAACAGCTTTACATATTCTCGCTTGTAACAGTGAAAACAGCAATTTGATTTGATCCCCAAATTCCTCAACTTCAGCAGATTCTTTGTAGTATATAGGAAATAATTTACTCTGAATTGTGGTCTGACCACCACTTGATGCAATGGAGGAGTGAGAATGTGCTGGGAAGCCTCTCTGAACCATTTCAAGCAGCCTTTCAAGAAGCTATCCAGCAAGGAAGATTAAACATTAGCTGATTACCGACAAGTAATTAACAATGTCAACGAAACACAGAAACTGAATTAATAATAATTATATCATCAACACGCTGATCATCTTGTAGAGAATCCCAGGGAAGAGGAGAGGTTAATTACTCATTGCTAGCAGAACAGCAGGAAGTCGACCAAAACCATGCCTCTGCATGGTGTTAACTGCCAGGCAGATAATTAATTAACATCATAATTGTAATGCAGGCAGCATGAAAATATTGAAATATTACTTCATTCCCATTCTATTACCTATCCAGCACATTCTGTAACTTAGAGGCTGGAACTACAAAGCTTGGTTGTGACCAGACTTCTGGGTGACATGGCTTTATTTTCCATCAGAGATCTGTAATGAATGAGAGACTGAGAGGTTTGTCAGAGGACAAAGGGCCAGGAGGGAGTTAGTTCAGGTGCAGGATTCTTCTGTCTTGATGCAAGACATTCAAGCCTCATTCAGGAAGAGAGTTAGACTTGTGGGTGTGTGGGTGGCTAAGGAGAGTTAGACTGTCAACAATTTCTTCCAAAATAAAGTAAATTAACAAAATATTTGGAAAATACATTAAATCACACGCAATCATTGAATATAATCTTAGAATCACTGAGGTTAGAAATAACCTTCAAGATCATTGAGTCCAACCATTAACCCAGAACTGCCAAGTCTACCACTAAACCATGTCCCCAGGTTCCACATCTACATGTCTTTTAAATAACTCCAGGGATAGTGATTCCACCCCTTCCCTGGGCAGCCTGTTTTAATGCTTCACAATCCTCTCAGTGCAGAAATTTTTCCTAATGTCCAATCTAAACCTCTCCTGGTGCAACTTGAAGCCATTTCCTCTCATCCTGTCACTTTTGGGGAAGAGACCAAACCCCACCTGGCTACAACCTCCTTTTAGGTAGTTGTAGAGAGGGAAAAGGTCCCCCTGAGCCTTCTTTTCTCCAGGCTGAACAACTACAGCTCCTTCAGCCATTCCTCATAAGGCTTGTGTTCCAGACCCTTCACCATCCTTGTTGCCATTCTTTGGACATGCTCCAGCAAATCCACGTCTTTCTTGCCATGAGGGTACTTACTTGATCCAAGTCCCAGAAGGACTTCAGGAAGAAGTTGCATGGACATTACCTGTCATATGGGCCTTACACTTTCATGTTGAATGTCATGACCTTCAGTTCTTCTGAGGATCATTCCACAGATCCTTTTTTTTGATGCCTTCTATGAGAGATGCTCTTCTTCTATCACAAGAAGAAGTGGCTTGAAGAAGAAAAGCCTACAGTCCCTTTACTGGCCTACAGGATGGCACATCACATAAATGGAAGCATTCTGTACAGTTCTGGCCAAACTGACCCAGGACAGATGAATTCAAGCATCTTTCCTGTCAGGTTGATCAAATGAAAGAACCAAAAAGACATCAGGATTTTGTTGTATGCAGAGTATTCGTGTAAGACAAACATGGCACATGGTTGCTGGATATTCACTGATTGGACATTTAAAAAAAATCTTTACATACCAGGAAGCTACTCCAAATCTCAGGTACAAACTGAGCTAATGAAATCAACTACTTGTAAAAAGGACCTCAATACACTGATTAAATGACATGGGGGCCAGGACATGGATATGATTTTGTAAACCAGGAGATCCCCCTGTACTCTCTGTTCTAACAGCCAGAATCAACTTTACATGCCCACCTGCCCCACTGGAGAGGCATTACAACACTTGGTGTCCAAAAATATGTCCTATTACCATGAGCTTCTGAGATTTCAGCCTGGTGAAAACAGACCATCTCTAGAGCCATTAAAAAAACTTCCCTTAAATCAAAGGGGAGTTAGGTGCAGACAATTAATTTTTTAATGCTGGTCTCATTTTCCTGGTTTATGTCACATTAAAAACAAACAAACAAATA
Source organism: Pseudopipra pipra (assembly GCF_036250125.1). NCBI lineage: Eukaryota > Metazoa > Chordata > Aves > Passeriformes > Pipridae > Pseudopipra > Pseudopipra pipra. The sequence goes on from NC_087552.1 coordinate 68,909,776, forward strand.
AAATAAAACAAAACCCAACCCAGATGCAGGAAGGCATGCTGGGAAAATGATGACTCTACAAAATACCCAGGGAGAATTAGAGCCGACAGCCAACATTACCAGTAAGGAAAAAGAGTTGGTACTGGAGTAGGCTGAGCTGAACAGTGCACATGAAATATGGCTAATATATCTTTGAAATTGTGTGTCACAACTGATCTTCTTGAAAGTAGACAGTGACATAAGACAAAATGTGCAAAGATAAACTTCCTTCATCAGGAGATACTGACTTTCGACCATCCGTGAATTTAAATTCCCTTTTTTAAAGTGTCTGAGAGCTGGAAACAGAATAGTTTTAAAAGAGGTGCACTTGACCTAAAATAAAATCAGCTTACCAAAATTAAAGACTGTTAGTTTCTCAAAGACAGTGCCCTTGAAAGAGTCATGGTCATCTGTACCATGGACAACAATTTCCTTTATCACCCAAGTTCACTGCATGTTAGGAACATGCAGTGCATTCTATGTTTGTTTGCAAAAAGAGCGTGCAATTGCAATTTGGCAGAAGAACAGGCTATTGGTTATGCCTAGAATGTGGTGGACACATCATGAGTTAATTCCTAGTTTTCATATGGTCTTTTTGTATATGACCTATCTGCAATATATACAGGCCTGTCACCATTTAATTAACTACTTGTGTATCTCTATCTGTACCTGTAGAGCAGTAGATAAATAAGTTCATAAGAGTCTGAAACATGTTTCAAGAAGGAACACATATTACAGTGGACAGATTTCCTTAACATTTCTTGAGACAACTACTCTTGCATTCTGGCCAATATTCTCTCTGTAACAGAGGATCTAACATCCAAAGCCTGTTTGTGACCTCTCATATAAATGCTTGTGCAGTCACTACACTATCAATCTTTAACTCATGACCTTGACAAGCACTCTGGGACTGACAGGAGCTGCAGAGCACCAAGTCCTTTTCCATTCTACCTAAGGTCAGGCCTTATTTCAGTGTGCAGTGAATGAATTCACTGGAGGTCATGCTTGGAGTATTAAACAGATATATTGAACATTAACCAGCAATATCAAAAAGAGGAGAGTTGGTTATTATTTGCACTATAATAAGTCATGAGTAATCCTAATGTCTTCTGTAGACTTTCTCCAGTGCTAGTGGAGAGTGAAATCATTACCTTCAAGAACCAAGTCCTTTACAATCAGCTGCAGTCACTGCTGCCCTCAAACACAGCAATATCCTCATATGTAGAAACAGGACTCAACTTACCCTGTGAGCTGTAAAACTCAGAACACACCAAGTAAGGCAAGGGTGAAAAGGTAGAGCATCTTTAAATTCCTGGGTCATTGTTTGAATTTCACTCATAATTCATTAAGATAATTTTTACCATGGCAAAATGATAATAAATAAATACAAGCACAAAAGACCTCAGGTCAGGGTTTGATACTCCTTATTCTATGACCTAAAGAAACTATTTCACATTGAGAACAAAAGATAAACATATTATACGGCTAAATGCAGCCAAGAAATAAAAGGATTTGTGGCCTGAGTGAAACACCTTATATTACTCCGAGAAGAAAGACTATCATTCAACTTTCAACATTTTGAAAACATCGAAGTCAAACCAGCCTTTTGGTGACTGAATGATTATTCAATGTACAAATGACAAAGATGGTTAACAGCTCACCAGTACTAGAACATTTAATGCTACTAGAAAAGCTATTTAAGTATATTCACATCTGGGAGCCCTTCCTGGAAGTTTGTATCTGTAGGATATGCTGGGAACAGCCATAAACTCGATGTCCAAGTGCCACTGCATTTGGTGGGATGTTCAGCTCCCATGTCTTTCTGTTTCCTCACATGATAAACAGATCCTTGTATGCTTGTGTAGAATTTCTTAAAAATGTAATGGTTCCCTCTGGGAGATCCTATAACAGTTCCTTTCTGTACTCTTTTTAGCCTTTCCATTCTCTTTCCTGCAGAAACCTTGTAATTATTTTAGAGATAAAAGAAATCTTTTTATCTCTAAAATAAACATCTCTAAATGTCACCTTCTGCATCTTTTGCATTTCCACAAGTAGAACTTCATTACAGCATAATATAGATGATGTAAATATAAAGTAGGAAAATGGGAGGTGCCAGCCACTGTGACCTGCATCACTGACATACACTGATTTATTCAAAGCAGCTCACTCTCTCAATTCATTTAAATGAGCATGATGCTGCTGCAGTGAATACTTGTATCTCAAATGATGGAGAGAAGACACATTCATATGTACCTCACCCTACACAGCTGAAGGAGACATGCTTGAAGAGTGGTAAATTTTTAGGAGTTGCTGTCTAGACACTGTAGTCCATAATTATTTTAAACACTGCTGCTGTTTGTCAAAGGAGTTGTATGAAGTTTTAGCGTGGGTTTTAAATCCATTGTTCCTCTGTCCTTTTGTTTTCCATCCATTAACTTCTTCACAGACTCTAGGCTTGACTAGTCCTGAAATCTGCCCTTGCTGTTTGTCCTGACACACTCTGTATCTTACACATGTAAAATTAATAAAGAGCTGAACAAATGGGGGTAAAATTTCCAGTGTATGCCAGGTAAACTAAATAAAAACAAAGAGGGAGTGATTCCCAGAAGGAAGCACATCACAGTGTGATGAGTTGATCTTTAATGATATGATTGTATATGGAACATTTCAAGTAACTTCACCCAATCACATCCAAAGACACTGGTTACTGCACTAAAGGGTTTGTTAATCTCAATAAAGAAAGGGTGGTCTGAAATGAAGCCACTAGATAATTAAAATTAGAATGCTATAGATGGCTACTAGATTGCTCATTTTATATAACGAATTGAAAGCCTAATAGGAAAACTCATAATACCAGCCCTCTTAACATTAACAATTACCATGATTAACAATGATACTCACAACTCATTTTTCATTAAAGACTATGGGCAGAGATAAGCTTGTTTATATAGACTAGCTTTTGAACCGATGAGCTATTTATCACTCCAAAAGCCATGAAAGGACAGAACAGCACCCAGCAATTAAAACTTGCAAAGTGACCTCATGACAGTGAAAGACCCGCTCTTCTCTGAAGCTACAGTAAGGCGATTGTTTTCAAATCAGTTAGAAAGGGAAAGATCATTTGTTGGTTTGTTAAAGCATCTATCTTGGCCTTGGAGTGACTGCAGTGTAGTGCTGCACACAGGACTTTCATACAGATGCGGATTTTCCGGTGCACACCACAAATCGGAGAGGTGAAGTTTTAAGAGACAGGAGATGAAAAGATTGGTGTGCAAAGGATCAATAACGCTTTACATGAAAACAGCAAATGAAGAACAAGGTTTTGCACAGCTCCTTCCATCACAGCACACCTTGTAAATTCTGGATAAGTTTCTGAGAGGATTACCACAGGCTGATAGGAAGGAAAAGGATGTGGCATGACTTTGTGGAGCCAAGGTTAAGCTGAAGATGGTGGCAGACCTATTGGGGCACATGTTCTGCTGTTTAGACATCAGTTAGAATCACTTCATACTCCCTGATGCAGCTACTGGTTTGGGAAAGATATTCTCTGAACCATGATTTCCCAGTAACCAGTGGAACACCATACTGTGCTGATGGGACAGACTCATCAGACTCCTCTTTCCAACAGTGCCTGACTCACCAGAGGCAGATGGACTCCCAGCTTTGCTGACAGCTTCTGAGCAGACCTCATAATATTGGCCTGCCATTACAATCCCAGCCTATTGCAGTATATATATATATAAACCTGAACATAGTTTTCCATTAGGAACATAATGGTTACTCTACTAAAGAGTGTCATCCTTCCATGTCACCAGATAATGCACTGGATACTTCCCACAAAACCCAGCCCAGCACCTGTGAGGACACAGCATATTTGTATGCGGAGAGCTTCATGCAAACCCAAGGGTGCCACTTCTTCAGCTTCTGTGCTCTGCTGCCAAGCATCCTGTTTTTATTAACAGAAGGGAATCATGCAGGCTGTGCAGTCTGAAGAAGAAAATGAGTCAGTAATAATCCTGGCCTTTCTCTAGTACATCTGCTGCTCCAATCAAAACCAACTACTTCTGGGTCAAGTCTATTTGTTGCAACTTCCTACATGTCCAGAGTTTGGGGTGTCCCACAGGTGTACTTACTTGCAGAGCAGGTAAGTGTCAGTGTTATGCCATTTGTTTTTGCAGTGAAGCTGTCAGAAAAGATGACAGATTTCTTCCTTTCAGGGGTTTTGAGGAAGTTCCCAGAAAGCTCTGACGTCAACAAATGCAAAGGAATTCGCAGATTAAGGGCTGGCTGGTTGAATGCACGTTTCCAAAAGGGACAAGGTGGATGAAGGTCTGACATGATGAATGACTTGAAGCTTGGCATGCTCCAAGACCACATTAGGAAATAAACTCTAGATTCAACCAATGGAAAACACCTTTTGAATAACTATCTCTTCCAATTACAATTCTTTTTGGATGTTCATGTGGGTAAAACCTGCAATTTCAGTTCAAGGGCTGTGAATCAGAACTAACCCTAGCAAAGAGCCCAGAATAATCATAAACTCAACACCTGGAGGATCTGACAGCAAAATCTAACTGAGCAGATTTCTCCTGCTTTTAATGTCAGAGGAGGAGGAAGTGAAGAAGAATCTTTTGGCTTTCTTTGATAAGAAGCTCACAAGCCTGGTTTGGTAAATCAGAACTAGAGAGGTTAGATGGGAACTTAATCATGATTGACACATAAATGACAGTCTCCTTAAAGCAGAGTGATACATCATCTGCACCCATATATCATGTATAATAATACCTGATACGCGTAGCTAGGTAAATAGCATTGGAAAACACTCTTTACATCCAGTTTTCTTGAAAGTGAGTTCTAAAAAGGATATTTTCTGATATATGTCTACATCCCACACATTAAAAAGTTCAGACAGCTTTTAGATAACCCAGATAACTGAATCACAGAATAACTGGAAAGGAACCTTTGGAAGTCACCTGGTCCAACTCCTTACTCAAAGAGAGGCTGGCTTTGAAGTTTGAGGGGTTTGTTCAGGGCCCTGCCCAAGAAAGTTTTGAGTATCTCCAAGGATGGATGCTCCACAGACTTTCTGAGAAACCTATTATGTTTTTTGATCACCATCATTATGAACCTTATATCTAATTGAAATTTTCCTTGCTACCACTTGTGCCTGCTGCCTTCCATCCTTTCTCTGCACACCTCTGGCAAGAGTTAGGGTCTGTCTTCTCTACAACCCTCATTAGGCAGCTGAAATCAGCCATAATATCCCTACTCGGACCTCTCTTCTCCCAGCTGAACAAATTCAGCTTGCTCACCCTGGTCTTGTACGTACATGAGTAAGACACAGAGAGATTCAGTCGTTTTGCAGAGGCTTCAGCTCAGTTACCAGGGCCTGTTACAACAGCAAGGAATGGAAACAGTCCTTTCTTGTTCTCACACCTTACAGGAGAAAGAATTGAACCCAGTTTTCCTCAGTACCAGCACAACCCAGTAACCACAGTAGAGAGTTCAGAGAGGACATACAACTGGACAGACAACTGTTGAAACCTTTAAGTCCAAAAAATATCATTTTCTCATTTCTGCAGCTATTTTCCTGCTCTGAAATGTGAATTTTAAAAGTCATGTTTACATTCTTTTTGAGAGTAAGATGAGAAGTGAAAGTGGGCAGAGAAAGTGTAAATGGAGAGAACACCCATAAAAAAGCCCACTATGACCTGGAAACTTTGTTTATGCCCAGATATTTGTATATGCATCTGAGTGATACCTTGCAGGTATGAAACTGAGACAATGCATATAAAGACATGCACTTTAAGCTTGTATACCTAAATCTTCTCAAGCTCATTTTCCCGGATCTCTTTATTTGTGATTTATTTCTGGAGACTAAATTAAGTTTTTAAGTAAACAGTTGCAGTGCAACAAGCTAATCTGGGAACTATGTAACTCATTTCTCACTCTTATAGATAGGAAAAATATTCAATTAGTATTCTGTCCATGTTAATTTTTAATTTAAAGCCTTTAACCAAAGTACAATGGACTTTTGACATATAAATATTAAAAATTAAATTTCCTGAGTTCATTATCTGATAATTAGAACTAAATAACATCTTAACTGAGAGACAAACCCCACGCAAAGCAAGTCAGTTCCATTTAAGATTCCATTAGAAAAGTGTTTGAGCTAGTATGTAATGGACCATAAAATTTAATTTGGAAATGATATTACCAAAAATGATGGAATGATACCAGTCACAAAAGAACATGTAGGCAGCCCTCATCTTTTCATTTGGCATGATGTTCTTCTATTGATTCTGTAGAATCAGAAAGGAATTACTTAATATTGCACAGAATAACATATGTAGGGTTTTTCCTTTTCTCCAGCGCCTCGGTATTTAAAAGTCAGAATTGACCAGTGTAGCTCCATGTAATTACAAAGATTTCCTTATCTTAGCCTATTTGCTGAAGTCATCCTAAAGAAAGGGTCCCCTAATCCATTGGCTGTCTCATATCTCATTTACATTGGTGGTAATCCCCATCCTATCTCAGCATTTAGGTAATGACTTTGGGATTAAATTGCACTCCTTGCAATTCTTTACTTTCAAATCTCTACAACATATCAGCGGGCCCGGCTGAATAGGGCTGTCAGAGGGCTGGTAATGCAGCCGGGGAGGTAAGGCCTCCGACGCCAAAGTGAAATCAACTTTCTTCATAATAAGATCTTAAGAAAAGAAAAACCTTGACTCCGTATTGCAAAGTATTTTGGGACATTACAAAAAGATGCCAGGATTAAGTTATACTAAGCTTTCTAAACAAGTGTATTTAGCTACTTTTGCTGCATTTATACCCAAGGTGGGTTTAGTAATTCATTTTTTAGATAGTTATCAGTCAAAAAGACCTGCAAGTGGCAGGTGTGTCTTTAACTTTGCTTTATGAAAAATTCTGAAGACTACTATTCTGAACCACTGGGACCACAACATTAAATTTCATTTAGTTTATCACATTAAATGAGGAAAATCTGTTCTTTGTTATGGCCTCATACTAAAAATTAAAATCAATTAATTGGAAAATTAGCAACTTAGGGCCAAATTCAAGCAGATATCCAACTACCTTTCTAATTTTAAGTATGGTAATAACTTCACTGAAATCAAGAAGCAAAAAATGTATTCAAAATTAACTATATATTTAAGTATTACTCGATTTAAATTTTGCTAAGTTTAGGCTTCAGTAAGAAATTTTTCATGAGTCATCCTTTCTACCAGTTGCAATAAACCACAGTTGTGTAAAATACATACATATATCAGTGGGAATATATCATGACAGCTATGTTATGAATATGAATACAGATAGTGACATATACAGATGTTGCTGCATAAAGCTCTGTTATAGAAAGCTATTTTTATTTGCTGAACTTAACATTTTTAAGTCCTTAAGCTGCTTGCTTTTCGAATATCTGTTTGCTAACATCTTTTTCTTTTAAACTTCAGCTGTCACCAGGATTGGGAGAATGCCTTGTTTTGCCAGATTAAGGGCCTCCTTTCAGCTATTACACCGAGGCGCTGTAATGTACCAGGTACCAAACAAGAGACCTGGCTTTTAGCAGATGGATCATGATGCAATAGAGAAGGATATTGCTTTTGCCATTACTGTGAAAAGGAGTCCAAGGCAGCCAAATTTACCCACCCAAGGGATCTAAATTCACACATACACCATACCTCGGGAGCTACGTCCTACTGCATCCGTCTGCACTGAAGTCAGGGCCATCAGACACGTGCCTTCTCCTCTGCTACTGAAGCCACCATCTAAAACAACCCTGTTCAGAAGAAGTTCACAGAAGACACCTTGACTGACCCCTGTGTTGGTCTTTTGTGCATATATGCTAGGAAACAACCTTCTACAGTATGTAAGTACTTTCTTTCTATTCCACAGGAGCCAAGCCTTTGTATGCCATCCCACTAGGCCATACTTCTCTCATAATAATAGATTAGGCAATTTTATAGCCAAAAAAAAAAGGTCAAGGCTATTAAACCCAAAGATATCACCTCTGGCATGACAAGTCCCTAAGTCAGACCACCAGAGGGGAGCAGTATTTCCTAATGAGGCAGGACCTGGTCTTTGCCCTCTTTTATCCTCCTCCTCAGACACAGACACTGATCACCACTAGGGTTGGGACATCAGCTACATGGGCTTCTGGTCTGACCCACTCTAAGCAGAGGAATGGGAGAAGATGGAAATTTGTAATGGCAAGGACCTGCAGGAGGAAACAACCTCCCCCAAAGCCTGAGGTGACCTTGCTGAACCACTTCACTGCTCTGCAGATGGAAGAGGAAAGACCTGTCACATCAGTGAAGACACCAGAGCTGAGTAAGGCAGCCTGGACTGTTCCCTGCATAGCAACCACTGCAGCTAGGAAAAGGCAGTGGGTGACAGTAGTAGGTGACTTTTCCGAGTCACCCATTTACTGACCTGACACACCCTCTAGAGAGGCTGCTTACAGGGGGCTCAGATTGGGAATGTCACCGAGAGATTACCAAGACTTGTACAGTACTGATTAATCTGCTGCTGTTGTTTCACCTGGGGCATTAGTGTGGAGGGGTGAGCTGCCCTGCTCACCCACCTCTGCTGCCAACACCTGCCCTGGGGGTGCACGGCCACCTGTCCAAGCGAAGAGGAGGGGCAGCCAAGGGACCAGCATCAGGTTCGATCATTTGAGAGGGAGGGGAAGTTTTGCCAGAAATGCCAAAAATCTGCCATACAGGCTCTTTTATTCTCATTAATTAAACACTTAGAGATGAAAATAGTTTTACAAGGTGATAGTGAACCTGCTCCCAGAAATATTATTTCAAATCATCACTTTTAGGCAACTCAAAGTTGCCTGGGAATCACAGAGACTTTTTTTTAAAAACTACTTATTTGAATATGAAATCAAATTTTTGCCATGCACGCTGCTCAGAGCATTAACAGAAACCACAGGTAATTACTAAGCAGTTACATTCCATCAACACAGACAAGAAAGGTAAGGAAAAGAATTTAATAGCAAGCTCTATTAAATTTTAACTAAATTTATCCTTGTTTATACTCTTGGTATTTTTACAACAGCCTGTAAACCCTGTGTTAAGAGTTTTCTGAAATGTCTGACAGTCCCAGACTCAGTGATGTAAATAGGGCTGAGCAGTCCTCATGTTCCAGAGTCCACAACACAGCAGTGTGGCATCTCGGCCCCATGCAGATACGATGAGGACCTGGGGGATGACATAAGCTATTCAGGGAAGATTTTGCATTCCCCACCCACCCCCTGCAATGGCATTGTTTATCTGGTACATGGAGAAGCTTTGCCTTCCCATCCCCATCCGCCTCATGGCTACCAGGAAAAGATAGTGATTCATTTTGAAGGGAAACTGCAAACTCTAATGGTTACCAAAACCTGGGCTGGCAGGTCAGGAGTTGTGCAAGCTGCAGGCCACCGATGGTATGCAAGATCATTAATGCTGAATTAACTTTGTGCTTCCAGAACCTCAAAGACATATGACAATCAACATGCCATATTTAGAATAAAAATATTTGAGGTTTTGATGGTTGTGTGCTTTTGAAGAGCACTTCCTTCGCCTGGCATAAAAATCATTTTCCCACTGTGAAACAAAGGTAGTGTAGAGCTCATCTTACCAGCTGTTGTAAAACCAAGTTCACATACGTTCACAAGCATGGTGAATACTTGCAAGCAGTGTGCAAATTATTTTACAAATGATATTTGTAAACGAATTGTTCAAAGGCACACCTAAGACAACGTGCCAAGGCAACTATCCCTTCTGCTACAAACCCTGTAGATAACAGAAAATAGGGAACACATAATGGCTCAAGTGTGCTGTACCATGAACATTTAGCCCATTTCACATCTCCTTGCAGTCTTTTTCATACACTTGGCTCTGTGGCTCAGCTCGGTTGTATCCAATGATGAGTGATAATTGGAAGCCCTCCTCCTGCCATTCTCCAGAACGATACGGAAATTAATTCTTGTACACTGTGCATTGCATACACCAAGGGAAGTTGACCCTATCAATTTACATACACTATAGGGGCCTGCTATCACACTGCAGCCAGCAAACAGCTTCTCTTATCTAGGAAAGACCCTCATTTGTTATTTCTTGCTGAATACACCCACTCCCATTATTTCTGTAATTCTTTGCAATAATAGACCTTACCCTAATGAAACCCGCATTATGAGAAGGTTATAGTCCTGACCCAAAGACGATTAGTTCTGTGCTCTGTTATTGCTACATATGTAATTGTATAATTGATTTTAAAATTTACTTTTGTGTCCCCAAACCATAAAGTGAGCAGCCCATTAAGGGGGAGAAATATAATTAATATATCTATTAAAGATGGGCAGGATATTATTGCAATTTTAGCACTATGAAGTAAGTGTCCACATAAAACTAAGGAAAGAAATACAAAAGTTGGGATTCTCATCGTACTTCACTTGAGGTAATATATATAAGGGATGTAGGTCTTCAGTACACAACAAACAGCTCAGACGCAGCTGATGTACCTGGTAGGCTGGGGTCCAATTTTACACACAACTCTGTGAAGCCAAGTTTCTGCAGGTCTGAGCCTCTGTTAGTCTATGCTAATGAAGCTATGGAAATCTTTGTTTCCACATTACTTTCTTCTATATGTATGCATTATTATTCATCTAACACAACGTGAATGTTACTCCTTTTGGTCAATACATACATGTTAAATAATTGACAGGTTCAATAATTAAACAAAAATAAATAAAAGCATACACAATTAGCACCATATACTTTTAGTTCAAAATTATTTTTTCCTCATTTACACCTGGTCCTTAATGTCTAATTAACTGCCAGCTTCCCATCATCTAAAACACTCTGAGGCACACAAATGCCTCCACTGTCTTAGCTATTAAGACGGAGACAGATTCTTTCTTTAGACCAAGCACAAGTGAGCACACCACAAAATGTGGGCTTTTGCCATGCAACAATCCTGTTGACACTTGCACAACACCATCTGAGAATAGACTGGAACCTCCTTAAGCCAGGGCAGCTTTTACAGGGAGGGACCTGGCAGTGGGAAAATGAGAGAGAAGAGACCTGCAAGTGAAGCCTGACAGAGGCCACTTTGCTGTCATTCCCCAGGGAGCTACAGCACGGAATTTCAGCTGACTAGGGCACAACACTTAAGTATAACTGAAGGGATGGGATGGGATGGGATGGGATGGGCTGGGATGGGATGGGATGGGATGGGATGTTGTACACCTACAAAAGAAAAGCTGCAGTTCCTAAATCAATGGGATCGTTGCCGGTAACTTCTGTCTTACCTGGGCCTGGCTTAAAAGTATTATATTCAGGAGTCAGGGCTTTTCCCCATCTTTAGACAAGTTCATATTCCCACTCAGAATTACTCATCAGAGAACCATTTTACATGGACATGCCACTATTGGATTTGTGAGATAAGTTAAGGAAAAGGCAGTTGTGCAATTTGCACACAAAGTGGTTGGAATTGATCTAAAACAAACCTTTAACTTTCAAACTGGTTTAAATGGGGAAAGGACCATTGGATAATTACATCATTTAACACATTGATTGTCTAAAAGTCAATTCTAATGATTTCAGAAATAGAGGGTATTGTGCTTTCCTCATTTTTTAAGAAAAGATTTTTTGCTCAGTGTGGAGGAGTAAATGGTAAATTTTTTAAAAGAGACAATGTAGAAGAGATGAAGAAAACAAAAGTTTCATTATGCCAAACAAGGCTTATTTCACAAAAGCTAAAAAAAATCAATGGGACACAATTAAACTGGGTGCATCTCCCCTTACAGTACAACAAAGTATAAGAAACCTAAATGATCTGTGTGTATTCGGAATACATAATTAAAGAGGTAGTTTGTATCGTTAGTCTGACCACATCTATTTTTACTTCGAAGTTATGCATCCTCTCTGTTATATTTGATCATTGTCACTTGGTCATTAATTAAAAGGTGCCACACTCAAAGCCCTAAGATTAAATTCTCTTCTTTTTTTCTAGTTACTTGTACCATGCTGTATTTCTTTATCAATCAGAATACAAAATACATGAATGTGTCACAAGGACATTGTTACTTTGCATTTATGTAAGACTTCAGACCCTTGGAGGGCAAACTCTTCCTGACTGACCAAGTGAGATTCTTTGCATACAAAATGGAAAACAATTTTAGCCCCAGATCTCAAAACACTTAGAAACTACTGTAAGAAAAGTTACATTTGTTTAAGTGAAGGGAGGTTCTTAAATCAATTTAGTCACACCACTGCAAATCCACATGGACAATCTTAAATCAATGTGAACCTGGCTTATTTCAATTTGGTTTAATTCAGAAAGGAATCCGTTCAAGGTGAAGCAACATATGCAAGGTTTACATTTATGCAACAGTTTGCACAAAGACATTTGCAAGAGTTTAAGCAAATCAGCTCGGGAAGTAACTTCAGGTTCTGTCTACATTTAGAGCACTTCAACAGCACAGAAACACTGGTAGCTCTGCACTTCCAATGTAGTTTTAAGGATATCAGAGAAATTTTGCTTCCTAATTGTACAGTACTTTTATTCCTATTAAAAGATAATTGTCCAGCTTAAATTCAGTTTTTCTTGTATAATGGTTTCCAACACCTTAGTTAAACCTGTCTTGGCTGTGTACCTGGCACTCTGATGGGCACAACTATGAGCTCACAAAAGCCTGCTTGGTGGATTTGACATTAAATTTGTGTGACATGCAAAATAGAAAAGGTGTCAGCTCTTTATTCCCCCATAAAGCCCCGAGGAACTGACCCAAAATTCTAGACATGAGATGGAAGACAATGGACATCTTACATCCTTACATCAAGAATGACATGATGTAAAGTGATTGTAGAGTCATGCAGCCTCCTCATTCTACCAAAGCATGGCTGTGAGGGGTTAACAGAGGGCACAGATTCTCCCAGTCTTTCTTGGAGGAAATAGCAACTTAATGCAAGAAGAGGAGCAATGACATCAATGAAAACCATAGTTTAGAGGGCATTTGTAAGAGTAAATAGGAATGTGAGATCTTGGGTTGGTTTTCTCTTAAAAAGGTAAATTTTTTGCAGCACAAATATGTGCCAGCTCATTAGGTGGAAAAATTACTTTCCAGCACCTGTCCCCTCTCTAACTGTACATATTCAGTCAAGCAGTCAGCTATCACCACACTGAGATAAGTGCCTGCAGGTAGCAGAGCTTCTTTGAACCACAGTGGGTTCTGTTAGAGTATAGTTAGACATTCCTTTAGGCACTGGAAATTTAAAAAAAAAAATAATATTTACTTCCAGAACTTGTGTCTGGCATATTTAAACTTTCTTTTGAAAGTAATTCATCTCCTATCAAAAATCCAGCTTTCTTGGTAGAATGAATTAAAACTGGCTTTTTCTAATTTGACAGTGAGAGCTGACCTTGCTGAAGCAATCAAAAAAAATTTCAGATAAACAGAAAATAGGAGATGCTGCTCACATCATAAGACGTTATCTCTCTTTTTGTCCATCTTTTTGTTCTCCATATATAACTCAGAGGTTTGCATTGCTCTGACAGGGGAGGTCTTTGTGCTGTTGGCATAGAGATGAACTTCTCTGTTGCTCACATTGCCAATCCATTTGCTTCAGGCAAAAATGAGAAGACTGAGTTTTGCTTTCCTAAAAAAATCTGCAGGAAAGACTGTGATGTGGCAGACTAGAAAACAGAGAAGGAGTGACATACAGTAAGAATTCTAAGGAAGTTAAGGACCTCCTGCTCAAACAATGTATAAATCCTCGTTCTGTGATATTCTTTGCAACAGACAATGGTGCTACTGTCTCATGTTGCTGGAAAAGCTTTTCTTTGTTGTAAGTTCAATGTAATTTTCAAAGGAACACTTTCAAAGGAGTACATCAGATGCTAAGGGAGCATCCTTACCCATGAAGTGGCTGCAGAAGGGGAAATGACATACTCTGTACTCAGCAGTTGCTTGTAGCAAGGGTCAAGGGCTTCTCTCAAAGGCACCAACTATTCCCTATGCTTCAAAAACCATCAAACTGTACAGAAAATATGACAGTGGAACATTTTTCCAGCTGCAGCTCAGGATCTCAGACAAGGTTGTTGAGAAAAGCTTGGGAGAAAGTTTCCTATCTTGATATGCAGAAGTTCTTGGCAAAGAAGCCACCATAATACCATAAATTTAAGACCTGCAAGACACCCCAACAACAGGATTTTGGTACTGCTGCCCATTGTTTTTGCTGAATGACTGCAAAGCCCTTTCCAGGGGCTGAGCAGCAGCAAACTTCAGTGCCTTTAGGACTCTGCCTTTGCTAATAATGGCACTGACCTTCAGTATTTTCTTACCTCAACCACCTGCAAACACTTGCCAGTCTGGCTTTGCTCTGCCAGTGTTGGCAATGCATCCACCTGCAATTTATCCCATTTTAAAGAAAAAGGAGAAGACCCACCTTGTCCCTAGCTGATATCCCAACCTAGAGAACCAGGCAGTAGAGTGGCAAGGAAGTGTGTGCTGGTGCTCCAGCCATACTATCAATACAAAAATGTCAACATGTTTGCAGAGGTGACAACATTATCTGGGTACTGACAGATTCTGCCTCCCGGATGTGGCCAATGAAACAAGCAAAGAGCAGAGAGAAGGGGTAAGCTGTAAGCAGTACAGGGCAGGTAGCAAATGCTACAGAAAAAGGTGTTATCCCTTTTGTCCCAAATAACAAATGGAGACTGTAGAAATTCTACATTCTTCATCTTATCAATGTGGAAAAATACAGACAGCCAAAGCTATTACACATAGTGTTATAGGAAGGCAAGAAGACATATTTGTTCTGAAATTCATCAGATAACTTCAGTAAATCACATGTCAAAACATTTTTGAAAAGTGAAGGTTTGTGAAACTGTTTCTTTTGCTTATGTTAAGCTGAATAAAACAAAATACATGAAACAAACTCAGATGCTTAATCATGGAGACAAAAATGAGGAAGATTATTCTGCTTTAAAAACACAATTGCAGCTTAGAAGTGCGTTTTTAGAAGTGATTTTATTACAAATTGTTCTATCAAAAAATAACTTGAAAATTATGGTGAAGCATGTACATTACTCAGTGACTGAAATGGTTATGGAGAGTTTGAAAAGGTAAGCAATTTAACAAGAGCTGAATTGTCTTACAGAGAAAAGTTGTGATGAAACCATTCTCCTACCATTGCTTGGCCATGAATCACAACAGCAGCTGTGTGGTGGGAGGGCACATACTGCTTTAGGCCATGAAAGAACCCTTAACTCTGATAATTTAGCACATGCAAACTATGTTAGCTGGATAGTCCCAAAGTATTTCCTTTGCCCATGGAGGAGTATGGATAACCGTACCTGGCCTGCCACAGGTCAATGCGTCTCTGCTTTTTGGGTGCAGGGAATGTTTCCATGCCTGCCCGTGGGGATACAAGCTTACCAAAGCTTCTTAGAAAAGAACAGTAAGAACAACAGCAGGAAATACTTGGGAGAAAAAGAGAAGAAAAGGAAAAACGGGTATCTCTCAGATTCAAACCTGAGGGATAGTTTGGCCCAAATCTACTAGCATGAGAGGTCAAACTTCTCGTTCTCTTCAGAGTCTGCAGTAATGGCTCCATGCAATCCATTCAGCAGCACCTGGCTGAGCAGGTCCCAGTGGCCAGGTCCTATCAAATGCACTAAGCACTCATGATCTAAAATAAAGACCTCCAGAAACTATTGAAAACAAGACATCCAACACAGGGTCTTTGGGGGAATTAGAAAATCTTGGAAAATCTACAAAATCAGGAACCAGGACAGGCAAAATTTAAACCCATGAGGATGCAGAGAAAACAACACAAATTAATGAGAGTGAAACAGGCAACACTCAGAGGAAAGAAAAGGAGAAATAAACAGGGTGCTGAAACATGTTAAGAACATACCTAAGTTACATACTACATCATTTTTATCATCCAACAACTAAAACCTCTTTTGGGCTACAATTGTATCCATTCCTTGGTCAAAAGAACTCCAGCAATAAATGCAATTACTGAAAAGAAAAAAAAAATAATTGTGCAAGGCACAAGTCTCACCATTCTTTAGGCCCAGCACTCTGCAGTCTGTCTGCTAATCCTGCCATCACATAGATGCCGAGACTGGGAAAACATCCCATCTACTGGTGACTAAGAAATAAACACCAAAACCAAGCTGGTTCCCTCTGGCCTGAACTGGAATTGGGGTTTTCCCCTCCCACAATAATTTTACATTAAGTGTAGGTTCCCTGTAACTGGAACATCAGTGTGCCACATGTGACACCTTGAAACAAAATGGTACCTATGTTTCACCTCGCAGGAGAAAGAGCTTCATTCTAAGCCAAGTCTGTCTGTCTGTACAGCCATTCAGACATCTCTAAAAGCACCAGTACTTGAAATACATGGAGGAAAACTCTACCATTTTTTCTGTTGCTTAGACTGAAAGAAACCAAACAACTGAAAGGTATTAGTACTATCAGGAAAATACACACTAGGAGCCATCGCTAACAGTTAACAAATACCTTTTAGACAGACTCTCTCTAAGTACTGTATCTCCCCAGTTTGCTTTTGCAGGCAATCTGAATGGCTGTTTGCATATTCTAAGCAAGTTCTGGGAGCAGTGGCTGGTGGTGCACTTGCAAAATTAAACAGGCTTTTAATAAGGAAGAGCAGCAAAGACTGCTTGGGTTCAGCTCTATTAGTTGTTGCTGGCTGGGCTGAAGATTCATTGCTTTATGACCAATAAATGCAGTTCAGGTGCTTTCTTGCAGTTGAGATCCTTCATTCCATTTTTACATATCAACTCCTAAAATCTTAAAAATGCAAAATTTATTAGATGGGTTAAAAAACCAAGTAACAACAACACACGACGAGCTGTTATTTCCACTGAGCTTAGAAACACATTTGCTATTTCTCTCTGGTGGGCACCTCAGACACAGCAAACCTATGAATTGGCAGCATCAATTAGTCACACCAATGAGCACTTGCTCACCTGAGTGGCCACAGTGGGGTTAAGGAAGGCCATCAAACTGTTCCTCCAGGTACATGTCCCTCAGTGCTCAAAGGAATCACATCACCCAGCCCTGCATGCTCCTTCTTGCTGCAATTTGATATAGACTGGTCCATGATTATATATTTCTCACAAAAGGATTTGATGAGAGCCTGATCAAATGATTTCAAACACAGTTCCGCTCAAAGCTCAGAGTCACTGTTAAAACAGAACAAACAGAAAATACTTATTATTATTTAGTTGTTATTTTTTGCAATCTATATTTGTGTTATTTTTGTTCTCCAGCTCTTGGAAAGCAGTGGTGCTGTTCAGGGGTGATTCCCTCCACCCTCACCCTCCCTCCAGGGCTTGCATATGCTTGACACTACTTGGAAAACTGACTAACAGGGTGTTCACTTTTACCAGGCCATTAATTGATAACACTTAATTAATCTGCCGTGTGAGAGATCAAATGAAGATTGTGTCCCACAACCAGCAACATATATTGACTTTGTTATTCCAATTATGTGTCTGACCAGAACAGCCCTTTGGTATAAGACTTAACCTTTGAATCACCCTCAGCACAGAACTAGATCAGCTGCTGGGGATCTGACCTGAAAAAGACCTTGACACTGCCAGAGCTCTATATGTGCTTGAAAGTGTTCCACATTGTGCTTGTCATAGTCGGTGTTCCTGTTGTCATTTGCAATTACATTTGCATGTTGGACATGATTCTCCGATAAGCAGCCGATAATTAGCAGGAAGCTCTGATTACAGTTTGCTGTTTCACGTTGGCACACGTTTTTTTTTGTTTTGTTTTGTGGTGTTGGCTTTTTTTTTTTTCTTTCTCTAAAAAAAGATGCCCAGAAAAGAGCAATTAGTTTCAGCAGCAATTGGGTAAGTGCAGCAGACAAAGAGAGCAAATTGCCTTTAGCAGACAATTTATAAATCAGCTGTAGATTTCCAACTCAGTTTTTATTTTTGCCTCCCTGGGTTATCTTCCACCAAATTGATGAGTAACTTCATCAGAGGCAGTTTTGGTGTAATTTACTATAAGAAAACATAATTAAAAATATATTCATCACATTTCCTGTGGCTTTCTTCAATGATAGTGAACAGCAGCAGTATAACAAGGAGTAGCAGTTGACCTTCTCTATCTGCTGATTTTGTGACTTTAAATCCATGTTTCTTCTTCCATAGAAGTCAGTATAAAATCTGGAGCAGACATACCCAAAACTGCGTAGCAAATCTCAGTTAACATCCACCTGCCATGAACATTACATACCATTTTGTCAGACATGGATCTGACCAGGATACGGATGGCTATTTTATGGTGTAATTTTCTGTAATGCAGCCTTTCTCCAGTAACACCCTTTCCAACCAGAGGTAGAGGTTACCGTGCAAATGTGACAATGAATTGCACAAAGATGAATTCTTCAGAAAGGAACCCAAAATACAGCAATAATTTTTTTTAAATCGTAATATTATTATAAGCCAACCTCATTATTAGAGCACAGAACTTAGCAGTATTACTTTTTAGCATAGAAGAGGAAAAAATAGCAGTCTAGTAGTTCAGAGACAGCTCTGAATAACAAAAACCATAGAGAATGAGACCATTTCAGATCCTCCATCTTATCTATTATTAGAAACTAGTGTGAAGTGAAACTGCTCATGGTTCTGACTCCACTGATGTAAAAACACTGAGGTAGCTCTAAAATCCGATAAGTCTGAAAATTTTAATATAGGGAGTTATGAGTTTAAAGTTCCTTTAAGAAGGCAGAGCATCAATCTGTTGTATTAGCAAATCAAAATATGAGTCTAATATCTAGATGTTGTTTGAATCGATGTTTATTTTTAATGAACACAATGAGTGGTAGCTGGCCCAGTAGATTCACATATGAGGCTCTTACCCCTAGGCTGACCTTTTAAACAGGGTTGCTGAACAGGGTTCAATAAATTTCCAATGTCTTTGCCACACCCCTACAAAACAAACAACTACCAAACTGTTTAATTGTCCTGATTAAATTCCATAGGGTTCTAGTCATGAAAAGCAGACAAATGTAGAAGCCAACGATAACTCACATGTACAGTCATGGTCTTGGAAACACTTTGTTTACCAAGTACTAACCAAGGCAACAAGTTTTCTTACTCTTTCCATAAGATGCAGTAGAGTCTTTAGCTTTTACCTTCCTGGGTAACTTGGCAAGCAGCAGGGCTCTGCAGAAAAAAATGCCTATGGAAGGTACTGCTTGAGAACATCCATAGGATATCCAAAAGTGATGTAAATGCTCTGCAGCGTGAACCCCCAAGAAGCATTCCTAATATTGGGGTGAATCTTGAACCCAGAGCCTTCTGGCTGAGCCACAGAAGTGCTATCAAATGAACCAAAGGCAAATGAGAAACATCCAAAGATAAATGAATATATGCCAAGGCTTATGTGTGCTATCAAGCAATAAATACACTAGGAGTAGGAAGTGCAAAAAGTAATTAAGGTTAAGAAAGAGGCATATGCAAGCTATAAAACATTAGGTAGAGAGGAGGACTAGAAAGATTGCAGAAGGAAGTTAAGAGAGTGTAAAGAAAAAAATTAATACAGGAAACAGAGGAAGAGACAGTAAAGGAGATTGCATGTGAGGTTAAGATAAATAAGAAGATAATTTTCAACTCTGTAAGGAGTCAAATGTTGGAGAAGTGTCTCTAAGAGATGGCAGAGAAATTCTATTCTGAAAAGCAGACATTGTGCTAAAGCAGACCAAAATCTAGTATTTCTGACTCCACATTTGGACTCTCCCTGTGGTTTCCAGGGGTAATAGCATAGAGGTCTTGGATAAAAATGTGCAGCTTTCACAAAGGGCTGCAAATTGCCCAACCCATGTATCCATTATGATGTATTATGATGTTATGGTTGTCCTTTGTAAGGACAAATGGATAAACTCCATTTGATGTGAAACCACATTAGAAGAGTGGCTGAAAGTGTTTGGAAGGATGTAAAGAGACAAGGTGCAAATAGGCCAGATGTGGCAAAAAGAAACTCAAAAACCCTGGAAAAGTGATTTAATGTCAGCCAGTCATATCAGTCATATCAGCGTCAATGACACTTTGTGTGCCAGAGGGCTCTGTTCCACTTTAGACAGCCATGTATAAACATGAAATGGTCAAAATGCTGTGAGTGGCTGTGGAAGGACCTTTTTCATTCTTTCCTTCTTGAATGTGTTAATATTAACTATCTAGGAAGCTGCTGACCATGTAAGAACAGGTATCTCTTAGCAAGAGACTGTGTAAGCACATACAAGGACACTTTCACCTGCAAAATCTATATTCAAACCACCTGTGGGAGAATAAGTGCTAGGCAGAACAACAAAAGTATCCCTTCTTTCTGCAGTAATGGGAAGGCTGGAATTGAAAGTCAATCCTTCTCTAATGTATTTCTCTCCCCACCATGTGTATTCTTGATTCTTAATATTTCCTATGCAAATATTTTTGAAGTATTTTTCACTGAAGAGTGTCAAAGTGCATCATTTACCAAAGTTTGAAAAATATAGCTAACAGGGCACTCACCTATACCTGGATAGTGGTGGAGATGGCAACACTACCTGTTCAGCTGCCAAGGGAAAGGTTGGCTGAGGCTGCAACTGGCTTCCTTCTGCTTCTCATATGTCTGACCCTTTAAAAAAGAAAGTGACTGTATATTCTAATACAGCCTGGTCACCTTCGGCACTGTGCTGAGGAAATGAGACTTCACTGACACAGAGGACTTCCACAAAAAAGTGTGAAAAATTGAAATGACAAGGTTGTGTTGATAGCTTGTCGAATGAATGAAGGGAATGAATTGAAATTTACATTTATATAGCACCGTTCATCTACACTGTATCACTCAGGACTAAGGAGTTCGTGGCAGACTTACTTTGCCAGCACAGCTGCACTGGGGAATGAAGTAGAATTGGATCAAGCATCATTTTCCCAGAACCAGACCCTACAAAAACAGTGGAGAAAGGCAAAGAACCTACGTAAAGCTTAGAAAGGGTGAAAAACAGGGAACAAAAAGGAGAGAACTTCATGCATGGAAGGTTGAGAAGTGAGAAGTGTACTGAATAATATGTTGAAGTTTGATCATGATTCAAGGAATGAAACAAAGCAAAAAATACAAAAAAATAATCTAATCCTTTTACCTATTCCAGTCCAGGAACAAGTATCTCACCATTTCTCACTTTTAGAAAGTAAAAACCTGCAGTTATAGGGATTCAATAAGCCAGTTGTTGCAGTTACCTGTCCTCAAAGGTACAAATTTCTTTCTAAAGTATATCTTAAATTTTCTTCAGTTCATTTGAGTCTATTACTTCCTAATCAATTCTTGCTGAACATGAGGTTCAACTGAAGAAATCGATCACTGTGCTCTTGATAACAGCTTTTTATATACTGGAAAGCTGGATCATGTTCCTGTTGGTCCATGGTCCACTTTAGTGTGGATCAGTGCTTACCTTTAATGACCTAACCCTCATTTTGCCTACGTATCTTGTTACTATTAGAATATGAGTATACAGCACTGTTTGAGGATCTAAACTGAGACCTTTTCCACTTACATTTGATTCATGTAAGTAATCGTATATTTGATGTCTGGGAGACAGGCTAGCAATTACTACTGTATGCTCACTGGTCACTTGTGCACAAGGAAAACTTTCAAAAAAAACATTTATATACCCATGGAACTCACAAGTTATTTACCTAATTCATCCTTCAATGTCCTACAGAGGAGCTCACCTCCAACCTATTATCTTTCACCTGTCTCAGCTGACAAATTCCAAATCATCTCATGGTGATGCTGCCACCAATCTGCTTTCTTTGAGCATTTGCCTTCTAAAAATAAAATATCTTAAAAGCAGGAAGAGAACCCACACAACTTGAAAATCTGACTTCTGGTTGCCCAGCTACCTCTTCCTGGTGTGATAAAAAGTCGGTTGAATTCCTTCATAATTCAGTGCTCAATAAAGTCATTCTTCCAAATGCAGAAGAACACATAGAACACACACCATATTTCATTTTTCCAATTTGTTCTGAATTTTAGAGCTATTTGAGAAATAGCTTGACCAGTATGTCTAACAGGGAGCAGAGCTTTCTCCTTTCCTTGCACCAAAAGTCGTACAAGTCAGCCCCAAAATCATGAGATTTCAAAACAGGTCCTCACTGATACACTAATTTCTTTGGTTGTGACATTTTTAGCTGACCAAGTAGAGGTCTCTGAGATTAGTTCAGCTGGTTACAGCTTGGTGCTAATTAACACCAAGGTTAGGGTTTGATCCCCGTACAGGCCATTTACTTCAGAGTTGGACACAAAGATCCTTGTGGGTCCCTTACAACTCAGAATATTCTGTGAAAAAATAGAGATAACTTAGAAATTAATGAGTCCTGAGAATGTGGCAGAGTTTATATACATGTTTATATATATGTCTGTGATAAAGCAATTTTTGAGACTTACAAAGGCTGGTGAATTAATCAGTACCTGTGAATTAGTGATGTCTTCATTGTAGTTCTTTTTATGAAAACATCGCTAATTCACAGGTGCTGATTAATTCACCAGCCTTTGCAACAGTCTTAGGATACATAAAGCTTCATTTTACCATCTGAATGTTCTTAATATAGTAATTTTGAATAAAAATTGCAAGTTCTTGTTCCTCAACATTAACCTCTATGCATCGTAATATAGAATTGAAGAAGACAGTTTTGTTCAAGTGATAAATACTTTGGTTCAAGTGATAAATACTTCTTTTTAAGAGGAGTTTCTTTATTTAAATTCCTAAATGTTTATGTTTTAATTTATAACAAAACCAGACTCACAGGAGACCAACAACTTCCCACTCAGCCTTGGATCTGACTGATACACAGGTGGGTTCTGCTGATGTCTCTGACCATGACTCTCTACACAGGACCAAGAAACTTGCTCAGTATTGCTGGAAGAAAAAGGAGATGGCAAACTTTCCTTTCTCCTGAACTTTGCCTGCTTAACTTCTAAGTGTTTTCAATTAGCTCACAGTGAAATAGGGCCAGGTTTGCAGGTAGAGATAAACACAGAAGATTACAATAGCTCAGAAAGAAATAATACAAATAAGGATCTCTGGTGAAGCAGGATTTAAATAAGTGAAAATGTTACTGTCGCTCTGGAGGTGAAACCAGAGATGGGAGAAAAATGTTAAATTAAACTTCAAGGGTAAATCAAGTGCTCTTCACCTTGAGAACAGACTTGTGGCCTGAGTTACAAAATGTTGGGATAACATACTCCTATTGAGACAGTATAAACAGAAGAGGAAAATCCCTATGTATAGGAATCAAATTTTGGAAACTATAGTGCAACATTAAGCAGAAACAATCAAGGCAGGTAGACAAACAAAGAGCAGAAGGTTAAAGTGATAAAGAATATGAAGATTTCTGTTGAGCATTCATAGTCCATATTCATAGAACCATTTAGGTTGGAAAAGACCTTTAAGATCATCAAGTCCAACTGCAAACCCAGCGCTGCCAAGTCCACCACTAAACTATGTAGCAAAGTTACATGTCCCTAAGTAGCAAAGTTACATGTCTTTTAAATACCTCCAGGGATGGTGACTCCACCGCTACCCTGGTTGCCAATTAGTCCAACACATACCAGAAAGAAGAGGCAAATGAAGAAACTGAGTCGATGGCAAAGGAGTGGATGGCAAGGGAGGGAGGTTTGAAATGTGAGAAACCTGTCTTAAATTCACCACCTAAAAAGACATCATCTTGGAGTGGGGACAGAGTCAAGAAAAATATAGCACTGATTAATGATGTCATAATCAGAACCTCTTCAGAGGTACAACTGGCTGCAAAAGAAGAGTTATTTCCTCATACAAGAATTGGGGAAGTAATTTGCTGCTCTGAGGAGGAACACTTATGGAAACCAAGCAGAAAACTGGCAAGATGTGAGATGGGAGAGTTGGAGATAGGACACTGTCACAGGGACACAACAGGGCACAGCTAGACTTTTCTATTTGCTTAGTTCCCTAAGAAAATAGAGATGTCAAAATCATACCACATCTGCAATCAGACCATACTGGGTCTGTTACCAGCCCTTGCACATGCCTAACACTTCTTCATCCAGTGCTCATAGAAGAAGCTTGCACAAAAACAGACAGATGATGATGTAATTCTAGCAAATGAGAGCAAGGTAGCTCTGGAAAATTTGAAGTGGCTAATGAGAAAGGATTATTTTGTACCAAACATCAGTACCAAGCATGCCTGCAGATAAGTGGATGAGATCTTATAAAAAGCTCTAGATGGCCAGGTACTGAGAAAGAGGCAGAAGCAAAAAGTCTGAGGGTAAATAATGCCAAGGAAACAACAAAGACAAATCCAAAATCAGCTCACCAGAGCAGAAAGAATGAGGGATGCAGTGTTAGGCTGGGGAAAACTTCCAGGCCTGGGCAAGGACAGCTTGTTAGACAAGGATCTCAGGCAGTTTGTGAAAAGTATAATATCTGTATGCTCATCTGGCACTAAACTGAGTTCCCTGTTGCTCTCCTACCACTGTTTCTTCTGGGGACATCTGGAAGTGTCCTGGACCCACCTGTTTTGTGCTCAGAAGTGAGAGCACAGATGGTGGACCAGATGTAGAAGACTTTAAAATACATTCATGAAGAGCAAAGGAGAGTTTGAACTGTAGACAAGGAACCAATTGTCATTGAAGGTTCAACAAGGGAGATAGAAAGGTCATGTATTAAACGCATTAAATGTAAATTGGGAAGGTGGGGATGTTTTAGAGAGGGAAAGGAGACAGGTAATCGGAGGCCTGGGAAAAGCACAGATAAGCTGAATAAACAAAATATAAAGAGCTATCGTGGCAGTCATGCACCTGCACAAAAGAAAAATGCTCTTCCAAAAAATAGATTCCCTATTAAGTGATTTTGCTTGATTTTTTCACGCCACTCATGAGTTATCAATCTCCCCACCCATAAAGACAAATGTCATATCAGCCCTAACCCATCAGCTATTCTCAATTTATCACCATTTAATATATATTAAAATGCTCTTACCTCTGATTGCAAAAACAAACAAAATAAGGCAACATAAATCAAAAAGAAAGGGAAAGGGAGATGAGGAGGCTGAAGAGACAGAAGGGAGATCTGCTGCTCAAAAGAATGGATTTTTTTTCTCTTGATCTTTGCATCCAAGCTCTCAAGGCCTCTCCACCACAAAAATACTCCAATGGTCTTACAGTGTAAATCACATCAGTAGTTTATTAATCCCCCCTCACAACAGAGAAACAAATGCTCAGCCCTGGAAGGAGAGTGGAGAAGCTGCAGAGTAGTAACAAACTCAGCAACCCTACGACTCTCTCTCTCCCTGATCCCATTATAAACTAACACAATATTTTTCTCCAATTTTCGGTCGGTATTGCAGCTCGCAGCAGAAAAGATACTGAAAGCAGCAGGAGCCAGGCAGAGGTGTCAGACTTCAGAGCGGACACTGCCTTGGGACCTGGGGGGGCCAGTAAATCAGTGCACGCTTGTCAACAGCTCCAAGCTGCAGGAATTACTCGAGCGAAAATAACAAATGGCTGTCATTGTGGAGCCAAAAACCTGTGATTATAATTATCACATCCCCAGTGACCTTGCATAAACTTTAATCCCTCTCCAATGGAGCATTTAAATAGCCTGCATCTACTGGCAGGGGACCGTGTCCCCTCAGTTGAAAATACAGGGACTAGGAAAGAAACGAGCCACAAAGAAACCACCAAGCCCCTCTGTGTCTTACAGCTTGTATTAAAGAGTTGTACAAGAAAAGCCCTGTCACTGTCATTTTAATTGATATTATATAGTCATTCTGAATTCAAAATGCCATGGTGGTATCCAAACTTGGCTAATCTGAGCACCAAGCATTTTAATCAGATGAAAAGGTCAAATAACACCAAGTTTTCATCGCTGCATTCAGTGGGTCACTGGGCTAAGGAAGTGGGTATACGAGCTGTGTGGATGGGCTGTTGAGTCAAGGAATCTTCAGGGATGCAACCTCTTTCCATCTTGGAGATGTTAGCTCACCCATGCAGGTCCCACCATGGTCAAGACTTAAATGAATTCTTCAGCTTTGATTAAAGAGATTTTTCCACTCCTAAAATCGGGTATTTTACCTACTGGGGTTTTTTCATGGCTCCCTTACAGCCAGGATTGGATGCCTTTGATTACACAATTAAGGACAGTTATTTGCTAGTGCCTTGTTCTACTTTATTTTGTAAATGTACTTCCATACAACATTAACAGGTCTTGCAGAAAACACTAAAAGGTCTGAATCTGGGGAAAGGAAAGATTTTGATTCTAAAGGATTTCATAGTCCTCATGTTTCTGATCCCAAAAGGATCCTTTTTAAGGAAAAAAATATCTTTTCATGCTGTTTTATGAACCAAGTCCTCCAAAGCATATCGAAAGCATAGTAGGTGTAGGAATTTGATGACATTGCTTTGAAATTGTAGAAACCAAGTTGCTGCATCATAATCTGATTACTAGTTCACAGAAATTGTTACACTTGCAAACCAGGTGATTTTCCCTTGAAACAAGCACCTCCTGCAGTCAGCAGATGCTCCCACATGCAGGCAACCAACACATATGGGTTTAAAACACAAGACCTTTTTTCTTACATAGGGGTGTTAACTATGTTCAGCTCAAGCTTTGCACCATGGTGTCACATAACAGTGATTTTTTTTTTCCAATATTGCTGTAAGAAGACAAAATGAGCTTATTACTGGAAAAGAGTTTTGCTAATTGCCCAGGCTTTTGATAGGTTTCGAAGAGAGTACCATGGAAGAATTGCACGTTCAAATTAGCACTAATTTTAACAAATTCAAAACTTTTAAAATGGAGAAATTGGTGTAATATTAAGTCTTAAGGGAAAGTCACTTACTGAGATAGGGCAAAATTTAAGCATTTCTACATTAGTGTGTACACTAATATAAAATCCTCACCCGCACTTCTACATGTTAAATAAAGTTGAAGATATCTAGAACAAGAGGTATGTGTCCTAAAAATAGGAAATTGTACTGTCTAGAAAAGCAGAAATACTTAAAATAGAGTAGTTCATGCCCACATTAAGAGTTTTAACTTTAAATGTGGAATTAGAGATAAAAATAACTAAGAAGCAGCCTTAATATACTTAAAGGGCTACAGTGGACCAAAGAGGTGATTAGTTATTTAGGTGTTTTTTCCTAGTGAATAAAACCTCAGCATGTATTGCAAAGGAAGATTTCTTCCAAGAAGCTCTGTTAACCTAAGTCCCAAGTCCTGGCAAGCCTGTAGCAAGGTCTCTGAACCCAGCAGTGTCAGCCCCGCTCGACAGGGCGTTTGAAACCATGGCTACAACTAACACAGGTCTCCTTTCTGCTCTGTGACGGAATTAGGATGTTCTTTGGACCAGAGAGACAGTGAGAGAGACAGCCAGACCCTCACAGAGCTTTGCATCCCTGTGACACTCTGGAAATAAGTGGTGGCACAGGAGAGACAGCTCTTTGCAGCCAGTGGCACGGAACAGGAGCTGGATTGAGTCCAGGTGCCTTCACAGCCTGTGACATCAAGGCCACTCCACAGCCACCACATAGTATCAGCTTCCACCAGCCTCATTCGTTTAAAATGAAAATTCTCAATTTGCATCACTGCAACATAAATTAATACATTAAATATTGTGTCATAAGAGCTTGGTGCAGTCCCCTTCAGTTGGGAATCATTCCAAACATCTCTCCATGCTTGATTAGCAATGTGGTGCAGATGCCTGAGTTTAGAGCTGCATATTCTGTGTGTTTCATGCATGAAGATGTGGTAAAATCCCTCTGTTTATCCACTATACTGGTGATGAGTTATCATCAGTTATCTCTCTGGTTTTTTTCTCCTTTAACATGTAATCCAATCTCACTCATCCAACATTCTTGTTCCATCTCATCTTGGAGATTGGGCAGTGTTTCAAAAATTTTCTCTTTTTCTTCATGCCAATAACTGTAAAATAACTGACAGTAACCATCATCAGTATCAGGTTAATTTAGAAATTTAGAAATTTAGAAATTTAGAAATTTAGAAATTTAGAAATTTAGAATCAGCTGGGTTGGAAGGGACCTCGGAAATCATCAAGTCCAACCCTTGATCCACTACCGTCATGGTTACTAGACCAAGGCACTAAGTGCCACATCCAGTCTCATCTTAAAAATCTTCAGGGAAGGAGAATCCACCACTTCCCTGGGCAGCCCATTCCAATGCCTGAGCCCATTCCAATGCCTGAATGGTTAGACTCAGTGATATTAGAGATCTTTTCCAACCTTAATGATCATTATAAGACCAACATCTAGCTGCTTGTCTCAACTTGCATGTATATTACTTTGTGAATTCATCTCTAAGAAGAAAAAAGCACCAAATCTGTACCTTTTGTGTGTTAATACTTGAAAATACACTAAATCTGGCATGAAATCATACATAAACACCTGATATCATTGGCAATTAGCCATTATTTACTGTGGAGTTAGTACAACAGAGTGTTAACCTGTTTGTTTTTACAGAAAATTATGAAAAACCTATTATTTATCCCTTTCTTCCCTGTAATGAGACAAATCATAGGCAGTTGCCACCACATATTTTATATTATGATCCTAGTCTGAGTCGATGTTTGTCAAAATTGAAATTATTTTGAAATAGCTACAGCTGAACACTGGAGTCCCTTGGGAACTGCAGAAATTAGATGGTTGTGAGAAGAGAATTGGTATGGTATGGTATGGTATGGTATGGTATGGTATGGTATGGTATGGTATGGTATGGTATGGTATGGTATGGTATGGTATGGTATTACAAAATTTCTTTTATTCTGATATCAGTGATCTGGACTTTGCAGTCCTGTGTCCTCAGCATCCCAGAAGGTGTGCAAAAATACAACCAAAGCAGTAGTGTCTGTGTGTTACAGTGGGACCAGGTGACTGTTGCAAATGGGCCATTTCTGAAGAGTTTCAGTTTCAGTGTAGAGCGAGTTGAATAAACAGGTCGTAAAACTATCTTCACATTATGGGGCAAATTGCTCATCTCTGAATCACAGTTGCTCCTGGCTTCCCGTTCAGAACCCTTTCCATGAGTCCCACTGGCATTAATGGCAGCTCCGCAAGCAGAACAAATAGACAATCATTTCATACTGAGAGGAGAATTTCCCCCACATGGTGTGTGACCATCACACAAATCCACCTTTCATCGAGGGAAGGGAACGACCCGTGTGATCCTCCCCATCCCTACCTCTCCATCCCCTCCTCTGTGCTCTGCTGCCTGTGGCCACCAGCCCCAGACAGGCAATCTGACATTTTTAACAGCTTTTATCATTTCATAACACTGGCTCCCAGCTGGTTCACATTCCCCTGCACTTTTCTGCAGTGCTGACGGGTTCACTCGAAAGACAACCCCGTTTTTCTGAAATGCCAAAGGCAATCTCTAGCCCTGTAATATTTTGGCCTCCTAAAGACCCCATCCTGAGGAGAGGGTTACTCTGACAATGCAGTGAGACCCAGATGAATAGAAATGTCACTATCCTTGGAGAGATCCCATGTACTTCAGCTAAGCAAGGAACCTCACCACCCCTCAGCGTAAGTCAAAACCAAGCAGGAAAGAGAAGGCAGAAATAGGCTGCCTTCCTCCACGTGAAGTCATCCCAGGACTTCTGACCACCATGCAAATTTGGGTATTTGGACAGTATACATAAGTATCTTGGCACTGCAGTATCTTTTTTTCCCAGCTTTTGGGGAAAATTTGCTGACCAGGAATATCTATTTTTCCAAGTTTAATTTTTTTGCCTTTCCAAGCCAGCCATACAGACCATCAGACTGGTGCTGGATAGAATTTAAACACCCAAAAGCTGCAAGCACTTCACAGCTTTTCCCACAAGAGAAATAGTCAAAGTACTTGTTTCATGTCTTGCCTTTTCACTCCTTTCTCTTTCTTTTAGCCCATTTCTCAAGACACATATACTGGTCTGAAGTTCAGACTGGGCTTGAAGAGGGAGCCATCTATATTTAGAGAGGTGTATTTCTCTGCCACGACTTCAAAAGTGTTTCTGAATCCTAAACCTTTCACAGGGTTTCATGAAACCCAAAGACCATGGACCAGACCCTGGGATCTTCATCTAAAGAAGCTTTTTTTTTTCGGATACTGGTGTGAGTTTTCCAGCAGTAGCAAAAATCAATCTGCTTTTTTTGACAAAAATAATTTTATCAGAAAATCTTCAGCTAGAATCAACTCCAGCCAGCACTGCCAGCTTTAACCCCAGGTTTCCTGTTCAGTGTAGCTTCTTTCCTCAAGCTGACCTCCCAGAGTCAAATACAGCAAAAACAGTAGCCTATATTTTTAAAGGATGATTCTGATTGCTACTGCTATGTCCAAAACTTGCAATACAAAACCTATAGGTTCATAACTTAAAAAATCAGTTAAGAGCCATGAAAATTGCATGCACTGCTTTTTGATTTAAATTTTTGAGAGTGTTGCCCTCAATTTCTTTGTCCTTTGAGGTAGAAATGCAGTTCATCTTTCTTCTGGGGGGAAGCCAAAAGCACTCTGTTTTCATTTCTCATTCATTTCAGCTCTTTTCTGTGTGGGCAAGGTTCATGTGGTTTGATGTCTGATAATGAAGATTTGGCACAGCTTTAAATATAAGTAATTAGGGAATCCATTGACCATAACAAACAATGGACCAAAAAAACTTCTTGAAGAGAAGGTACTTCCCAGTTGCCCATTACAGCAATTTTTGCCTGTAATTATAATTCACAAATTTAATTCTCTCAAAAAACAAATACTTTTTTTTTGCTTAAGTATCCTAAATCAAGCATTAAATTAGAACTCTTTCAAGAATGAACCTCATCATTACCTTTCTTATGTGAAAGGGAAAAAATGGTAACTCTTGAAAATCTACATGTAAGGGGCAAGTGCAAGACATCTACACAGTAAAATCTCCCTGTACACTTCCATATATCACATGCCTGTACTTATATATACATATATGTATGTGTATAGTTATTGATGCATATGTATATATTTTATATATTTATACACACACAAATATATAACTACCCTGTGAAAAATAAACCTCCTATGATAATATGACCCCCACAAGCCCAGCACTTCAATCATAAAGCAATCTTAGCACAAATCCAGAAAATGTCACTGTCACATGCTTCCATTGTATGCTGTTGAAAATACCTCCAAAGTTTGGAAATTAATCACACAGCAATGCCAATCTTTTAAGCCAGGCATCTATGAACCAACCTCTTCCCTACTGAATGAATTACATTGAAATCATATAATTGCAGGCTGCCATTCAGTCACCCTTAACAATAGGAGACTTCGAAAATTGGAAATTTTTTTCCCATCTGACTCCCAACTTGCAAGCATGAAGCATACAGCAAAAGCTTGGTGCCTTTTTAAATTACCTAAAATCTACATCCTTCAGACAAATGAACAGAAAAAAAAAAAAGGGTGCAATTTAAGGGCAAATCATTTTGTGTTAATCCTCAGGAACTCAAAGCATGAAGATAAAAGAAGAAAAAATGCAGGTTTCACTTTGCTCATTATGGGACATTGACTTTCACCTAATAGTATGCAATTAAAATTTCTTCATGAGATTTCCTTATTGAAATAAGAAAGATAGTGCCGTGCTGAATGTGGTGATAGATCTGGTATAAACGTGCTTCCTGGACAAACTGATTTATCATGTCTCATTCCAGCAGCTCTTTCTTGCTTGCTCATTTCTCATCTTATTACTGTGAAGTTGTAATTAAAGAGGATCCTCCCACAGAGAAGAGTTCTCCTTCAGGACAAGCTAAATTATAAATGCACTGTTCTTTCTCTGAGACCAATTTAAAGGGGCAGTCTGCTGAAGGAAAGATGCACATCTAATTCTTGGGGCTCCTGGCTCTGTAATTTTATGCAGGTCTCTTTCTGTTAGATATAGAATAAATTTGGTCTGCAAGCTGGGTTTCCTGGGCAAATATACCTCTGCAATTGACTATTTCAATTTAAATACATAGACAATTCAATTAAAATGGTATTGAACCACTGCACCTGATTTACTTCGTAGATACTTCATGTATGATCACTCCTATAATACACCGAAATATTTCAGAGGGCACTGAAAAACTATTTAAGGAATAAAGAGCTTGTAAAAATTTTTTCTATTCTTCAGGAACAATAGAACAACATTTGACAACAACCAACACTGACAATTCTGAGATGAATTTGCCAGGAAGACACTACCATAAGGAAACATAAGCAGTAGGTATCAGATCAATTTGACAACATGAAATCCTTCCTCTACCAAATTCTCAGCCCTTCAAACACACAGACTTGCACTACTGAAAAAAAAAATAAAAATCTAAAACATGATTTGCTGCCATTTATTTGAGCTTGTATCCTTAATGCAATAAAGTATTTGTACTGCAAGCAATAGCAAAAATTAACTTTTCTTCAAGGGAAGAGATTTCAAGGAAGGATTCCTAGTAGTGCTGTTACTCAAGAAGGTTCTTGTGCCTTTGTATCTGAACACCTAAACCTAAATACAACAACACAGGGTAATCCCATTAGACTTTTTTTTGGGTTATTTTTTTCCCAAAGGCCCTACTTCATAAGAACATGAATTCCAGGAATAACAATTATTCATACCACTTCACAGCAACTCTTCAAGTGACTTCTGATGCCCCCTTGAGGACTCTGGAAAGAGGGAATCAATGGGTGAACTTCATCAAATGTGACTAAGAGAGAAGAATGCACCAAAAAATAGAGGTGAGCTTTCTGAGCTTGAAATGCTCATCCAAGAATGAGAATCTTCTCTTAGCTTTGGAGTATATATAATATTAAGCATTACTTTCATGGTATCCTGCCTTTAATGTCAATGTGGGATCTAAAAGAATTCAGATCCCTTAATAATGAGAATTCATCTGATACTCAAAAGGCTCACACAACCATGAGATAGCCTTTTACACTGTTACATCCTATGGCTTTATATTTCTCCTTGAGTCCATTAATTTAATTGCATCTCTGGATTTCATTTTAAAATATTTTATTGTAATCACAGGAGACAGCAATAATTTATTAATGTGCTCAGTAGCAGTCTGACACAGTAAGAACAGCATTATATTTGCAGACATATAATTTCAGAGTTAATTTCATAAAAGTATAGGTGAACTTGATCCTTAAATTAAAACCATTGTCCTTTACTGGAGAATTAAGACAGGCAATTCATTCTGTGTCATATCTACAATGTTTTAAATGTGATGCAAAGACCTGTGTAAAAGTGAGGTATTTGTAGCAGCTGATATGACCATGAGTGGCTATAGCCCACAAGGAAGAAAAATGAAAAAAAAAAAGTTATGCTAATAGACAGTGAAATATTTATAACTGAGTATTTTAAAGTCCTTTTCAAAACATAAAATGCTAAGCAAAAATTATCTGACTTGACTTCCAAAATCAATAGATGTGGTATCAGTAAATATTATTTCATTGGCTTCTCTTTCTCCTTTACATGTTTTCTTTCCCGTGTTACCAAGAGAAGAAACACTGCAGAAAGGGAAAAGAAAGGAAAAGAAAACAACACAGCACCCCAAAATCTCACCATTGCTTGGTCTCTTACATTTCTTGCTGATAATTCTATGTGCTCTATTAGTACTGCAGATTGTCTGGCTAATTAGTTGCAAATTTTCATGTTCAAAAGTCCAGCTCCAGTTTCATGGAACACACAAGGTCACATCAGTATATTTTTTTTCACAGTTTGCGTTTCCATGGGTGGCTGTGAGTCCTAAAGGACCTAAATCCACTTCAAAGGTCATTTTCTATAAAATTTCTAATACATTTAGATAACATATAAAAGGCGAGATCTACAAACAGTCACAAAGCAATTGAGAAAAGGAAATATAACCATTGACAATGCCACTTTTAGTCAAGTAAGCATTCACAAGAAATTCTTTCTTCAAGAATATTCCCTGCTCTGATAAAAACCTCAGTTCTGTTTGAAAATGTACAAGGTATTGGTTGTGAAAAGCTTTTCCTTGTTAGATGCCTTAACACAAAGAAAATAAATACAGTGCAATAAAGTAACTTAAAGCCTCAAACACTCTCACTCTGTTTTCCAAAGAGTCAATCAGAATAGATCTACATATCTTCATTTATGGAGAATTTCTTGTACAAAAATTCTCTCAAGCTGCATATTGCTTGCCAAGCTTCTGACCAGAGAGAATTTGTTTTATGGATGAATTACTACTTATTAATATACATAGCAAGTAAATACAGCTGCTGTGGGCAGCAGCCTGTCAGAGCCAAGCAGACAAGGGTCTGTGCTCCCACCAGCTTACAGCATAAAGGGAAAACCAGTGAAACTACGAGACCAGGCAGCAGATAAGTAACTAGAAGTACCAGTTAGATCTCAGTCACAGGACAGGTGGGGATTCAGACATTGCACATAAAGAATTGCAATCTAGATGCAGAGAATAAATAAAAAGAGCATTCCCCACCAGCAGACTCCTCTCAGTCCCTACTCCCTTTTGTTCTTACCACTTACTTCTGCTGGCTGACAAATCATCTCCCTGACACAATAAATTTGTTATGGAACATTATCTCAGGCTGAGGAAGGTCAGGATGTGCTAAAGGTCATGTATGTATTAACCCACTACATGAGAGTCCCCACTCTTAGTTTAAAACATAGTCTTAAATTACATACTATTGAACTGGCTATAACAGATCCCTCATAAACAGCCTCATTTACCTGACACGGTCTCAGGATGTGCCTGAACATCTTGAAAACAGGCGTGTGTCCTGTTTGCTCCAAGGTATTATTAAAGGCAAAAGCAATGTTGTCAAACACTGGGGTTGTGGAGTTAAAGTACCTAAGACAAAGGAGACGAGGACAATCCGATTCCAGCTAAATTTGGGTGCACAGCACCTGTTGGATTAGGATCTGGTCACAGTGAACCCAGTGGAGACCATGGCCTGCACTCAGCTTCAAGTTTACTTCAGCACCTCCAGAGGCTGTATGTACATTTTATGTTTTGTGCCAGAAAAAGAATAGCCTTTTAGCCTAGAAAAATGAGGGATACACTATAACAGAGTTTAGGGGTTTAAAATACCTTTTGAAAAGAGTGTTTTTCTCCCCGAAGAAGCATTAGGTGGTAGCACTAGGCAGACGGTGAACGCTGTGATTTTGGATATACAGTAATGCTGACCAGTAAGTCAGACAAAACAAGCAGAAAAACAGAGTTAATGTGGCTGCTTTCAACAGCAGCCACTACACATTCCTTAGTTAATTAATTCACAAGTAGGATATATTTTTAAAAGCAATTTTTTACTATTTTTAAATTTATTTGTTCTATACAAAGATTGAGTAAACTTGATTGGCTTGATTAAAATAGGGCAATTATTACTTTCCCTTTTATCTACTTTTATTACCACTTTGCCAGTAGCTGAGAGGAAAATGACAAAAAGACCAATCCAGGAAATTTTAATTGCCAAGAGGAATTTAAGAGAAAATTTTAGGAATACATTTGCCAAACTTCATATTTTTCAAGCAAGTTTTTTTTTATTATTTGTCTTGAAATTTTCAGTAGGTCTAGGTACAGCAGAAAAATAAAGCAGATTAGAAGACAATTTCCTGATTCAACAGTGCTTTATAACTTTTCCATATTACTATACAACACTATCTTAAATTTTACTTTTGGATATATTGCTCTTCATGAATGTAAGAAAGGAGTTGGAATTCAGTAGTGAATATATCATTACCTGAGGTCTGCTACATCATTAGTGCCCACTGTAATTTTCTCCTTACAGCAGGATGAATCCAAGATTCTTGGTCAGGTTCTTAAACAGCTAAAACTTACATTAAAGGTTTTTTTAATCAATAATTGCCTAGAGTTAAGCATGAGAAGGAATGAGGAGCATTATCTTCCTATATTCCCTTGCTGGGCAGTTAGGAAGACATGGAAAACCTGTACAAAAATTTAAGATACAACCACAAAACGGTGAAAACACCTTTCCTATACATTACTGAAAAGAAACCTTGTCAAACACAATTTTCTCTAGTCCTCAGGTTTAGAAGTTATGGTTATTGAGATGAGTTTAAAAGCATTTTCTCAAGGACTTGCCCACCATCCAGTGGAAAATATAACCCAACTGACCCCTAAATAGCAAGAAGCATTTTCACATCAAAAACCCCTTTGCTCCAGTCCTGTTTTAACCACCAGAGTAATCTTGGAGTAATTTCTACTGAAGCCACCCAGTGACTCAAATCCTGACCCTGCATCAGGCTGTGATGGGGCTGTTATCACCTACAAGGGTGTCAACAGATGAGGACAGCACAGGTTGCCCATGTGACACAGCAGTGCCCAAGAGGAAGAGCACATCAAGAGCACAACAATTGAGAATTCCTCCACCTCCCTTCCACTGAGATTATTGACAAGATTTGAACTCAAGACTCATCTGTTCTAGCTTTTAGGCATCGAGTCTACACCATCCACCTCTTTTTAGACAGAAAGGCACTCTAAGGAACAAGTCATTTAGTGGTAATAAAGGCCTTTTGGGAGCTCCTCTATGTGTCTATTAATTACACAAAATATCTTAGGTCAGATTTAGACCTCAGTGTGCCCGGCAGTGCCTCTGGGTTTATAATGGACCCCAGGCAAGAATCAGCCTTCCCTGAACATGATTTTTTCACCAAACCAGGAAAGACAGCAGACTTTCCATCACGGTTGAGAGCGTACAGGACATGGAGTTTTGATGCTGACTCATCACTACTTAATCTGGGGGAAGAAAGGGAGGAAAGAAAGAGGGGTCAGATAATTAAAATCTTCATATAGCACCATTTACTTGGCATTTCCAACTGGCTGCGCAATTTGGGATAGGGAAGCAGGAATCAAAGGCAAATAAAAGGATCTGGTCAGTGTTTTTGACTTGCTTTCCTTGACAGAAAACCATTCCCTGGCAATTGTGGAAAAGGGAAACGTTGGCTTAGTGCAGAAAGCAAACACAGAAATCTTTTAAAGACACAGATATCTTGTATCTCTGCCTTCAGTGAGCTGTTTCTCCTTTTTATTCTCATTTTCACTCTCCGTCTGTCTTCATTAGTCTGCTGGCACTCTGCTAGGATTAGTGAGCTAGTTTCCATGGTTTCTTATTTTCACTTTCTATCTTTCTTTGCTTAACTCATTAAATTGCTCATTACTTCACTGCACTTTACAGGAGACATATTTATTGTATTAGTTACACAATGGCCAGATTAGTAAGTGATAGGCAGTTTGCTATTTGAAAGAACATATTC
Organism: Pseudopipra pipra; assembly: GCF_036250125.1. Classification (NCBI taxonomy): domain Eukaryota; kingdom Metazoa; phylum Chordata; class Aves; order Passeriformes; family Pipridae; genus Pseudopipra; species Pseudopipra pipra. Next base: position 68,947,114 of record NC_087552.1, read on the forward strand.
TAATAGCAGAAAGGAAATTCAGGAAACAGAGATATTATCTACTAGTTGTAACATAACTGGGATAGCTAGTAACTGCTAAATGTTTACTCTTTATCACTAGAAATATGCTACATGATTATAAAAAAACTGTGCACACACACCTCAGTTCTCTGCATCACCCACACTGCTCCTTCACCCCGGCAAAGGGAAACCACAAGAACATCTCTAAGGACAAACACCATCTTTACATTCTCCTCTTTACCTTCCATGACAAATTTCCAAGACAAAGATGCCCAGACCGCAGCTTTTCCCGAGGTTGAGAGGAGGTCTGCACACCTGAGCCTCCCTCTGACTGCAGGGGACAAGAGGAGCAGGGACACCAGGGAGGAACCAAGGCATCACAGAGGATCCTGGCCAAAGGAAGCCCTCTTGCATGAAAACTGAGCTCAAACTCAACGGTTATGGCTCCAGTTTCAGATTTCCACCGTGCTTGTGCCAACTGAATACAGGAAGTTAATTCTGCGACTGATACTCATGTCCTGGCAAAATTCTTGAGAAAAATGAATATTCAGTTCAATAGGAGCACAGTGGGGCTGGTTGAGGTTGTCTACTCAGTCAAGTCTGTATCTAAAGCAGCCCTGACTCAGTGTTTCCTGTGGTTGGCTTCTAGAGTTTTTTATTTGTTTGGTTTTCTGCTTGTGCCAACTTCAACACCCACTCCTCTGCCACTGTCTACGCCTCATTTCTCTCCATAATCCCCACCTCCTCATCCTCTCCATTTAAGTGCAGTCCTTTTCGCCCTCTGATCAAGCCATCAAGGGTGCAGAACAGGTCTCTTTACCTTGCACCTCTCGCTTCCTCATTTGATCTTTTCCACAGTTAAATATAACCCAGTTGATTCAATTACACTGAAGTCTCCCAGATGCTGAATGTAATCATCCATGCTCTGTCTCTTTAGTTCGACAGGCCTCCAAGACAGAGTTCCTTTCAGCTGAATTAAGATCTTTCCTGCAGTTAGTGAATAGTATATACAGGGGTTCGTGCCATTCATTCATCTTCTCTGGGAGTTCATTTATCACTCGAAGGTAATCTACTGTGGAGAATTTTGATCAAGAGGATGCCTGATCTTTTTTTTTTTTTTTTTTTGGTGGTGGTGGTTTAAAGAAAATCTGGTATTTTTTAAAACATCATCTTGGTCCCTTGGCTAAACCTTGTAGACATAAAGGGATCATCAAGGGATTTATGAAATGTAACTTTCCTTTTTAATCTCATCTGTATAGAATTGAGATCTCCTTTTTGTCCAATAAACCCTATGAATGCTTTTATTTTTTAGGATGTGAACAGGAGTGATTCCATTTCACCACCCTTTTTATGTTAGTATATAGCTGCCTGCTTTACCTTTTCATTTTGTATATTCTGGCATAGGAAATGCTGATATTTACTAAGTTTGTCAGTAGGGCTTTTCTACAGTAAACTTTATCTTGAATTCCTACTGATAAGAGTTTTGCTCTTCAAACTATATCAAATCTGTCCAAGATTGCTCTTCTAACATTGCCCTTGATAGAGAATAAGATCATCTCTTGTCATCTAGGAGAATTTGTTTTCTGATTCTTTTACATCCTGCAAAGCCTTCAAAGACTGTCCCAGGTTTTCAGAATGCTTTATATTTGAACATTTTGTAACTCTTCAACTTAATTAATTCTCTTCAAAAATGTTCTTTATGCAATACAGTGAAACAAAAATTATATCTCCCCAAATTTCAAAACAAGAAATATATGATGGCACAACAGAATAATTGATATAAGTGAGACATACATGAAAAAGACATTATTAAGGTTGGAAAGCCCCAAGACTGACCTATTTATTTCTCAGAGCTGTTTGCAAAACACATACACTGCAATTCTGTATATGTATGCTGTTTCTTAAAAGATAAATGCTTCAGTAACCTCTGCTGTATAAAAATCTTCCTTTGAAGCCTAAACTGTCCCTGAATCACAAGCCCAAAGAAAAAGGGAAGACAGAAGAACAGGGTTAGATGATAAAGGAAAGAGGGATGTGCTACACACAGGCAGGGCTGGTGATGGAGAACCAGCCCTCCTTTTAGCACTGATCATGCAAAGTCCTGCTCCAAGAAATGGTGTTGGGAGTTTTGAAAGGCAGAACTGGTTGTTACAGTTTCTGATGTGAAGACATGGATCATCTGGGCTCATTTGTCACTGAGATTGGAATTACTGCCACTGTTAGTGCTTCTCAGCAAAACTAGCAACTGCAAAGGTTAATTTTCTTTTTAAACACCTTCATCTGAATAATTCTTTTGTGTTCCAGTGAGTTTTCTCTTCATAGTTCCTACATACTAAAAAGTATAATTAAGCAAGAGAGTACTTTTCTCTTTTACAAAAAACAAACACCAATCAAATACCTCTTGCTGTTTCTGTATTGAAGTTAAGGCTTTTTAAATGCAAAATTACTTTCTCTAGAAACCTGTAAAATAGAATACCCCAAATACTTTTAAAGTAGTTTAATATTTTTAAAATGGCAATAAAGCTATATATTTAATGGCAGAAAAAAAAACAAACTAGTTTTAAAACTCTACTCCCGCTTACTTTGTCTTTCATCTCTATGTCTTTGGCACCTGATGGTTCCAAATTTCATTCTTGCAGGAGCATGCCCACTGGGCAATCCTTACATCATTTCTGTCTTCAAATCAGGAAGACCATGTTTTGTCTTTGAAACTATAATACTAGCAGAGTCTGGCCCAACCTGAAATCTGGCAGATTACAGCTCCTCCAAGGGGGAACAATATCTGGGGATTTCAATCTGAAAACAGCTTATGCATTCACTCAGAAATTGTTTCCCATATAGAGGAGGAAAATATTACCACATGTACGCTGCTTATAAATTAAAACATTGAAAATACCAAAACTCCATCACATTCAACCCAAGAAAAGCAAATGTGGGCAAGCTTCCATTAACCTTGTTGAATTACATGCTTTAAGGAGAAAGCATGGCTCTGCAGCTCTTCTGTTACTACGTTTGAAGAATAAACATATCTCAATCACTGTCATTTTCATATTTTTATTGAATTAAAAACTAAAAAGAAGTGCAACAGTTTAGCATATTATCCATGATAATATGCTAAGTACATATTACATATGTATTATGTATGTACTTAGGAGCCTAACACTTCAAGTACAGCACTTCTTTGACATCCACCATTCCAGCACTCAAACATTGCCTAAGCAATGCAGTCCCTCCTCTGCCTTTATTGATGCTCCCGCTACTGCAGGAGAACTAAAGCATCACAAAAGTAGCTAACTCAGCCATAGGCCATCCCAAATACAGCTGGAAGCCAAACCTAGGGCATATGTTTTGAGTGTCAGAAGATGCACCTCCTACATATCAGCAGTAACAAACCACTAACGCAGCCGGACTGTGCAACAGCAGGAGAGAAAGTGTGGTGGCACCAGGCTCGACATGTGGTGAACTAACCCACCCCATTACACTGATGCACTGCAAATTATGTGCACTCATACCTAAAATCTGCTGCCCTACCTCAGTATCTTGCTCACAAGACCACTCCTGAATTCGCTCCTATTTAGTGTATCCTGTTTCCCGTTCAGTCCCATTTCAGTGAGAGCTCAGCTCTGCAACATGCTGACCCTCTTGTCCCCACTTCATCAAAGCACTGACCTGTGAGGACACAAGTGGACCTGCGAGCCTTGAGGTCCAGCACTGGCTCAAATGTGTTACTGGATTGGAGCCAGCGTGTTTAGCATGTGACAGAATCAACTTCTTAAGATTTTTAGGCTGTTATACCAGAGAGCATTTTTATTCTGTGAATGCTCTTACACATTTTGACAAAAATACTGTGCTAATAAAGGTATCAGAGTTTTGCTTTTACTCATTAATGAAAACATTCATTAGTACATCATGGATCTTTCCACCTTTAATACACACCAGAGATTAATGAATTCAGGCCGTTTTTTATAATTACATACATATATATATATACATATATATATTTATACACATGTACACACACATTCATATATGTTCGTGGGCACGTGCATGTGTCTATGGTTTACTGTCTGGAAAACTCAGTAATTATAAAGTTAGAGATCCCATGCCACTGTTGTTATTACTGTTTAAAAATCTCTGATGGAATTGATATAAAGAAATTTCATCCCCGTTTCACCATTACCTGAATCGATAAGGTGAGAAAGTATGCAAAAAAAGGTCTAATAACTCACCATATTGCCCCAGCTTGCTCTTATTTTCAAAATAACTGCACATCTTTTTCTATATTATTAGTTACTAATGTCCTAATCTTTTTAACCTAAAGGACATTTTCTTTGTTGTGTTGTAGTGCTCTAAACTGTGTGCAATTATCCCTGCTTACTTAGAAAGACATAGTAAAGAATGAGCAGGAACAATTGGCATAAGAACAGAAACATTAACCCATGTAAAAGCAAAAGCATTGGCTTGCAAAGAACCTGTTTGTAGCTTGTAGAAGACAAGCTTATTGCATTCTTTGTTTAGCACCCTGGCAGCAGAATGCAGGGGCTGCTGGTATTTTGTATGGCAATCTGCTATAAATACTAGTAAAAAACTATAATTGCACTCCAGAGCAAACAAACTTCTTCTGTTTGCACTGTAATCCAAACGCATCATACCCAAGTGAGAGCATGAATTTACAAAGGCTCAATGAATCAAGCTGTCCTAGACCCTAACTGAAAAGGTTTAATCTGCTTAAAAGAAGCACTGAGGTAACAGAAATACTATCAGTTTCAACGACAATAGTTATCTGGTTTATTTAGCACTCCCTCGCTTCCTCAGCTCCCTGCTTCCAAGATACCCTACAGTCTTCTACTGTCTTCTTGTCCAGACTTCCAAGACACACCAGAAAAAATGGGGCTTTGTCACAACATGCCAGTTTGTGAGTTTCGCTTGGTTAACCCAAGGTTTGAAACCTTCACTGGCCCAAGCCTGTAGGACATGACAATGTCACTCTCCTTAGTACTTAGCCTGGTGTTCACCGTGGCTTCTGTGAGACAAAGGGGAGGGAAGTCTGATGATCTACAGACACACTCAGCAGATGTCCCGTGGAGACAACTGATCCCAAGCACATCTCACAGCTGATCCCAAGTACATCTCACAGCTGATCCCAAGCACAGACCACACCCAGGTCTGCTCAAAACTGATTCCATGCACAGACCATGCCCAGCTCCTCTCCTTCTCCCTGGTAGCTGATAAGTGGTCCACAAGCCAAATGCTTTGCTCTGTTTGCTTCTGGCTACCACTGTAACCCATTCCTGGCTAATCACAGGTTGCTTCCAGGAGGACAACAGCATTAATTATTCTGATGGTAATTTATGAAAGGATGAGAATTCCCCTATACAGTTGTACTTACATGCACATGAGACAAAACAATGCAAGAAGAATCTAATCTCCTAATCCTTATCTACACAGGCAACAAAGTCATCACATGTGGCACCAACAGACATGTGTGGCTTGAAGAGGCAATATGATTGACTCAGTGAGAAAGAATGGGTGTTCACTTACAGTCTGAAACTAGAAATAGTAGACTTATGATAAATCTATATGCAAAGAGATTTTGCCCTTTTTCCTGAGATAATTCAGAGCAAGTCTGCTAACACTCCTGCATTTTTCAATGAAACAAAGATGGAACAATAAAAAAAAAAAGATAATTTCCAGTCTGGATGTTGTCAAATGCACTCAGAACCCTTTTTCCCTCTCCTTTTCTCTTTGCAACATACAGGGACATTTGTGAAAAGCTGTGACAACTTTAGCTCAGCATCAGCAACAATCAAGCTAAGGATTAGCAGAAATGCTGAACTCAAAATAGATTGTTTTAATGTAATAAATTATCAGACTACTAAGTAGTCGCATTAAAAAAATGTGATATGATGCTATTTCTAATCTACACCTGATTTGTATTCCTACTTGACAAGAGTCATTCAGTATTAAAGTATTAAAGTCATTAAGAGTATTAAACACAGATGTTTAAACACAATACTGGTACCAAGTATTGTAAGGTTTCCAGGTTTTTATTTCATTATGTGATAAAAAGTAGTTAACCCTATTGAACTAAGTTTATATACATGCCCACAATACATAAAGGGAAAAGCTGAATGCCATGGAATAACCATTTACTACTTCTAAGCAGTGGACCTTCCCCATAGAAACCTTGATAAGAACTGGACAAGAAATGTGGGGAATGAGGTAGGAATCAGTCTCTGTCAGATCTCTGTGTGATCCATCACATTCCACAAACATTCTGCTCTTCATTTCGGGAGTAAATAAAACCTGAAGAATATAATTCAAAAGTATTTTGGTCAAAGGCTCCCAGCCAGTGCTAAAACAAAGAACATGAGTCTATTCTATGTCCTGTTAAAGAACCCAACTATAAAATCTTATTGTGCATCTCATCACTTCTAATTCTTCCATTTCTGAGCTCAGACTCTGGCCAAGTGTTGGCATCCAGAATCACTGTAAAGATTCATGGAAATAGATATCTCACTGCCATCAAGACTTAATAATTAATGCCTTGAAGTTGAGTAACATCAACAATTCATTCTGGTGTGCTTCATGTTCAGTTGGTTTAATGGAAAATTACTATATTTAAGTCACATTTAAATCAGTCATTTAACCTACGATGAAAAAAAAATCATGTGGTTACGAGCTATACACAGTCTTCTTTCTTTTTGACAAATATTTCCATAGTTCTATTTCTTGATTTTCAATTCATTTATACAGTTGTAATCAAGACCTATTTCATTTACAATGCCTGTTTGATATCTAATCTATTCAATACAGCAGCAAGTTATAGATGTGCTGCTGTTTCATATCTGTAAGATAAAACAAATGCTAGTCACCTAAAACATCCAACATTTAAAAATCTAAAAAAGCATAATGATGTTGTTAGTACTGTATATATGCAAACATTCTGAAGACATTTCAGCCAGGAATAATATGAGATCCTTAGAAAACAGGAGCAAGAAACCAGCAGGCTTTAGCCCAAACTGCAAACCAGAATAAACTCTTGTGGATCAAGTCTACACCACTTCAAGGCATTACTTCCAACAATTTCTGAAATCACCCCAACACTTAAAACAGATGTCTTTACATTGTTTCATCTGCTTACAACACCTTTTAATGTATTCTAATTAAACCTGAAGGTAAAATTTCCATAATGCAGTGATTTCTCTGGATTCTGTGTTAGCTGGGTGCATATGGAGCAATGGCAGATAGGACATAAGTTTATGTAAAAGTTCCCTTGTGTTTTCAAGGCCTGAATTCTACCCATAAATCTGAAATTCCATTTCCCAACAATCGTTCACCGTCACTTTACAGCTGAATCATAGAATCACAGACTGGTTTGGGTTGGAAGGGAACTTAACCTAAGTTCCAACTCCCTGACGTGGACAGAGACACCTTCCACCAGACCAGGTTGCTCAAAGCCCTCTCATAAAATCAGTTTTGAAACTACAGTCCACAAGTAAAAGGTCCTTATATTTTTAAGTCTCAAAAATATTTTAGACAGCTGACTACTTCATCACAACCATGTTTTGTATTGCACCTCCCAGTGCAATCCACAAGTGCAGAGGATGTGCAAAAGAAAAGCAAGTTTCTGACTTTCAGCTGAGAGGTATTTAGCTGACACAAAATCACTACTAGACAGATGGAGGAGACACAAGTAGACATTGCAATAGATGGAAAAAGAAAGACAAACCAAAAATCCAAGTCATGGAATCATTCACATTGGAAAAGACCTCCAAGATCACTGAGTCCAACCTTCAGCCGATACCACCACATCACAAAGTGCCATATCTACTCCCTTTTTGAACACTTCCAGGGATGGTGACTCCATCACTTCCCTGGGGAGCCTGGAGAGGATGGAAAGGAAAAAAGAACCAGGACATGAACCCTTTCTCCATTCCAAACTAGACACTGGAGAGTGTGGTGTGGTCTATGGCTCAATGCTGTATGAAGAAACATCATTACATTATTAGCATCTGCTGTTCACCACTAGGCTGAGAGTACAGTCCAAAGTGTCTCCTTTGTTTATTCCCAATGGCAAGGTTGCAAAACATGCAACAGGGCTTCATACTGCTCTTAATAGATTTGCAGTGCTGATCAAAGAGAAGAAACTTGCCCCCAGAAAAAAAAAAAAAAAGGAAAAAGAAATGAATCACTGTAAGACCTCATAAAAAGAAAAACATAAAAATGAAATTGAAGTCCAAAGAAAAAAAAAAAATCAAAGCACTAAAAACCAACCAAAAGAGACTTAGGAAAATATTGGGCTTCATACAAATGTTAAGACTTTAAGTAAACCAATCACTGCAGGTACAGGACTTGAGAACAGAAATGAAAGTTGTGTTAAAAGAAGAGTATATGACACCCCTTTCAATCATTAGTAAAATTCTGGGGGAAAGTACTAAACATTTAATTTCTGAAATTCTGCAAAATCTGTATTCTTCAATTTTATGAAAATGCCTCAACTTCTAAGTATCTGAAGATACAACATATTTACATATAAATGCCTTGACATTATACACATGTGGAATCATCTCAGGTTGGTGACATTTTCATATTAACTCATGAGGTAGAATTTTTCCATTTATTTCCACATCTCTATTGACATAATAAGGGAAAATATTTTTTTTTTGGCTACTGATTTTTTGGGATATCTAAAGCTGATAATGAATAAGATGAGCCACACAGAAATAGATCAACTGGTGCCAGATCATAGTGCCCACCTAAGGGAATGCACATGTTCACAAGGATTTACCTAAGTTCTTCCAGGTGTTTGCAGACATGGTCCACTCCAAAGTTACCTTTCAATGCCAATAAGCTTGAGAAGGTGGAAGTCAATCCACACAATCCATTCTCTTAGCTCATTACAAAGCTCAGAAAGGCCTCTATTAAGTTGCTGCTGGATTTTAGCACACTTTCTCACAATCAGCTGAAGAAAAAGTCATATTGACACGTTTGTATAGTCACTCGTCCAAATCTTGTAAAGCCTTATAGAGGGTTGGTCTTCTCTTGATGGGCCTACTATGCCTCCAGATGTAGACAAGTATTACTAAAGATTAGATCACTGCAAGAAAATCTTTACTGCATTTCTTACATAGTCATGGTTTCCTGGAATTGTCTGGCCATGTCCAGGTTTATGTGGCTAGCCATACAGCAAAACCAAAAATTCTGCCATAGAATATATGAACCAAGTAATGTACAGGGAACTTTTCACTATAACCCTTGAAGGAAAAATCCTGGAAGCACACATTTAAAGACGGCTCCGGGCTCTTGTGTAAATGGGTGAGCCAATCAGAAAGATAAGGTACCTAAAATAACCCAGGAGCAGAGAAAGAGAAATCATTAGTAATAACAAGATGTTCTTTAACATCTTGGTTGAATCAGGCTTTGAGCAACCTGGTCTAGTGGAAGGTGTCCCTGCCCATGGCGTGGGGATTGGAACAAGATGATCTTGAAGGTTTCTTCCAACCCAAACCATTCTAGGATTCTACTTAGCAGCTCAACAGCATTAGACTGTGTCCTGTGGAGCTTTCTCTGAACTCATGTTCAAGCCAGTTCTGGGTACCTCAGGGCTAGTATCTGAGACACTCAGCCCAGCAGAAACCCTCACTCATTTCCCCTACTTTGGCTCCTTCTTCTTGCACTGCCCAGAGGAAGTCAGCTCCCCGTGGGACAAAAGCATGGAGATGGTACATATCCCTCCCCTGCCTTCAGGAAAAGAGAGTCTGTGTTGGGGACATTTGCAATAATTCAGATAGCACTCAGTCCATTTGACCCAATGGTATCAGTGTCTTTTCATTAATTACATGGAAGTGGCATCATTTGTTAAGCTGGTGTGAACGCGTGACACCAGCGTATCGGGTCCCCTTTAAAATACATATGAGTAGGCAGAGATAAAGGGAAAAAGAGAAAGAGGAATCTTGAGAGTGAAGGAGAGAGGCACTATTAAACACTTTGTACTTATCTTGCTAAGGAAGAGCTTTGTTCCGGGGGGGGGGGGGGGGGGGAACTCTCTCTTTGAAGCTATCCAAACAGTAAACAGCCCATTCTTTAAACGGTGGCGTATCTACAGCAATGTGTGCATCAGAGGACTGGCATGAGGAAAGCATTTCTTCTTAGAGATAAAACAGCAGAAAGGGTCTCTTGCACTGGTGATAATTTGGATTTTCCGTTTTACTTAGGTTTTCAGGGCAAATCCAGAAAAATCTAATAAGCCCTTAAAGAAAAGAAATGTATTAAGAAGTGTTGAAGTGTGTTGATTCAGTGCTTCTTGCAACACATTCTTTTCCCAGGATAGAAACAGAAAACGTTTCAAAGGTTTCTCATCATATTTTTACTGTCTGTTTTAAGGGACATCAGGGCTCTTAGGCATTACCGCGGTCAGGACAGGTGTTTTGGTGTTATAGGTCCAAAATACTACAGCCCAGATGCTGCACACAAATGCTTCAGCTCTCAGCATGCAATTACATGCTGAGCTGGCAAAGTGGCACAAAGGATAAGAAGAGATTTCATTCCCTAGACATTTTAAAGATTCATATGCTAAAGATCTTAACCAACTTTTTCTCTCTATGGGGAGCTCCCCTTTACCACTTAATTGCCCTTCAGGCTTGCCCACAAGGCAAGAGACGGACTCCATGCCTGCTTTCACTTGTGGGGATTCAATCCCCTGACACTGCCTTAGTTCTTCCACAGGAGAGAGGCAAAGGCATACACAAGACTCAAGAGGGCAGAGGAAGAGGAGCAAAGGGGAACACGGCTGCAGTTCAGTACTGGAACCTCTCCTCAAAGACAAGGAGCTCAGCTGAGCTCCTTCCCATGAAGAGGTGCAAGATCTAATTTTTTCTTTCAAACTTTAAAAGCACCTTCCAGCCTTCAGCTGGGTGCAAACAGCAAGTTTTGCTGACAATAATTCGTAATCTGGGGAGACATTAAAAAATATAATCTGTACAACAGAGCAATGCCATCCCAAATATGCAAGCTTCTGCAGGGCAAGAAGGTGCCATATTAAATGATTTCTTCTAGTTTTGCAATTTAGATGGAGAGATCAGCATTACAGCCTTGGCAAGCAATGGAAGTGAAAATAGGCACTGTTATAAAAATCATGATTTCTGTTTCTCGTGGAGCAGCCACCCGTTGACAAAAGGTGGCACGTGTCTCTCTCCTTCACAGGCTCACTCGTAAATAATCATCAATTTGCACATTCTAGCACAATATCTCTAGCTACAAATTGCTTCTTCAAAGATTTCCTTTTCCCCTGGAAGCACCACTTCTAAGTGTGTTGAAATTACATCTTATTCTTTTCTTTGAAAGATCTCTCACTGCACAGCCAAATAAAGAGAGATCATTTGCATAATTCTTCTTTTTAAATGACTTCAGGTTGATACAGATTCTTTAGTGAATTGTTATTCAGCAGGACATGGTCAGATGCAGATAAAGTGCTATAGAAGGTAGAAGTTAACATCCTCAAATCTGATCAAATAGCATTTCAGTTTTAAACTGATACTGCAAATCACAAGGAATTACAAAGCTCTAGCTTGATTCTGTCTGTTGAAACAGACAATATCAAAGCATCCTTTCATTCAACAAAAGATTCTGCTCTGAGCCATTCTCAGGCTCGTAGCAAGTAGAGATCATCATTCCAGCAGACTCTTGCATCCAGATGGATTATTTCCCTGAGTGTGCCTGATCTCTTAGATGCATAAAATAATTGCATTTAATATGAAATTATTATGTACAATTGCGTATAAGCTATACATATAAAAGCAACAACAATAATTAATTAGTAGCTTCATAAGGCCATTTTCAGTTTCTTTTATTGCCTCAAAGTTTTTAGTAACTTCAGAAACTGAGATGTTCTCATTTTCTTTTAAAAATCTACGGATCTGTCGTTTTCACAGTAGATATTGAAAGAAAACTTCCATGCAGTTTTCATGAACAAGACTTGTGCAAAGGCTCGATTCCGACTATCAGGAAATGTGAAAGCACCCAGAACCTCTCTTGAAAAAACATCTACCACTCGTGCTCACATGAATATCAAACCTAAATATCGCAGTCTGAAAACCAGCATAGTCTTAATCTCATTGCTTATCCCTTCCCAAAATTCTCAGGGCAGATACATGAGAATAATTTGTCAAGGGAAGTTGTTCAAGAGCCACTGCATGGTATTGCAAAAACAATTTTGAAGTAGGTGCAGTTTAGAGCAATCTTTTACTGTTAATAAAACAGCTGAGGCTACCAAAAAGTCTTATCTTTAGTGTAGTAGCACTTGGACTAGAAGAAAAAAAACTCCCAGCAGTCATATCCCTCAGGGCCATATGCACTCACACACACGTGTTCATATTCTGAATAAGGACAGAGGACCAATGGATCACTGCAATGTCATATATTCGCAGTATAAAACATGTAACCTGGGTGTACACTGGGATTTTTACACTGGGTTTTGAGATTTGTAGCTGTTTGGACCTGTTCTCTCTAAACCTTCTCTCTCTTCTCATCCCAGCCTGAAATGGAGCCAATGCACAGCAGGCAGTTATGTTCTGGTGTCATTAAAGGTAGAGAATGGGCAGCAGTAGCAGCTGACTGTAAATCAGAGTGGTTTTGCTGTGGGGGGAAGGAATACTTCTTCACAGTCAGCATTTGATTCAGTTCTTATGTGAAGAGCAGAATCAGAAATACAAGGGTTTGGCCATGGTGCCTTGGCTTATTCCCACAGGATTAGGGTTGCCTAAGAAATTTCCCTTCAAACTTCGGATAAATTCATGGCTATCTAATTCCCAGGATCAGGTAGAGGGAGGTACATTGTGCTCAATAATGCAAGGCTTTTCCTTTGACTCGTACACTGAAAAGTCTTGAAAGTTTCTGAAGGATTCTGTCTGAACTAACACAACCTACAAGAAAAATTATGTATTTCCACAGCTTGAGTTCCAGACTAAACTCAGCAGCTGGAATCCATAGTGTCTTTGAGTTGGATCTTTCACACTCCCAGGAAAATCACCGTCATTTTGCAGCCAGCAAACATCTCCTGGGAAAAAACTGACTCTGGATCCATCACGCAATGCTACATCTGCCCCATTGTACCATTTTCAGTTTTTGATCTTCTCTGCTTCTCCTTTATAATGCTATTTACCCAGTAAGAAGCAAACTTGTCTCAACAGTCTCACTGAAAAGTGAGTCAAGGATGTTGCATGGCAGCATCAAGAGTAATAATTAACACTATGAAAACAAAATTTCAACTGCTAATTCCCTGTTAGGAGATTTAACAAATAACATTAGCCTTGAGCATAACTAAGTACATTTTAACATGGTTCTTTACAATAGGGGTTCAATTACCCATAGCTGATTTTTTTCACTGTAGTCATAAATTTAAGACCATACTAATGAGTCAGTGAAGAGCAAACTGATGGGTATTTTCATTCAGACTAGAGCTGTTAAGAACATTTTCAATTAAACATTCCTTCTTCTGAAAATGCATTTTTGTCAGAGTGAAAATGCTTTGTAGTTAAATATCGATTTCAAGGATATTATCAAGAAAAAGGTTTCAGGGATCAGGATGGATTCTCCAAGCACCTCAGAGAAGAAACAAAAAAAACTTCACTCTTTTCAGTGCAGATCTGGTATTTTAACACAGGTCTGTTTCAGAAAAAGAAGTTTGAAGAACCGTGATTCTTCCAGCACAAACCAGAAAAGTCTTCTCAAAACTTCTGTGAAAATGGAGTTCTTTAATCAGCTCTAGCACTAACTTCCTACTCTATCTGTCTGGGAAATAAATCCTGTCATTACCAGTGGATTTCATCAGGTTGTTTTGCCATTCCCTGGACATCTGATGTAAAGAAAAAAGCAGCAAATGGTAAGTGATATCCAGCTGAATGCTTAAATTGTATTAATTGCATCTGGTAAATGGACTATGCTGTTTATAGGCAAATGTTGATTTACTTTTGTGTGTTGATCAATAGTTTTGATCTTGTATTGATAATGTGGTTGAAGTTATGCTGCTCCCCTATTAGAATGAAATACTGCTAAGTTTAATAATTGTCTTTCTACTTGAAAAAGTTTCAGGCAATTCAAGGAAAAGTTGGCTTAGATTATGTTGGCCAGTTACTAGACGTAACTCTCTGCAGTTAAGAGCCTGATCCAGCACTAGCTGAGCTCAGTTGTTTTCACTGATTCACATATTCTTTGGACCAGAAAAACACATTTGTACAGAAGACCTCTTTCTCACATAAGTAATTCAAAGTAAAGAGCTCTACCTGCCTGAAAATCTGCACCTGGGTCCCCGGGATGTGCAGTGTCACCCTCTGCCATGACCTCCAGCTGTTCCAGAGCACAGAGGGCTCAGTTTTTTGTGCACAGCTCTTTCTTATAGACAGCAGTGAGTAAAGGTAAACTACCAACTAGGCACCAAGCCCTTCTCCTACGAAATCAGTCTGAAACACCCGTGGACATCAGGAAGATTAGAATAAGTTGTATTTTACCCCAGCATGAGAGTTAGTGATGCAGGTGGATTTCTTTTTTTCCCTATTTTATGGCTTCATTTTATGCCAAATTAAAGACAGACATGACCCACAGTTTATTAACAATTTCTTTCCTCTTCTTTCTAGACTTAATATTCACATAACAAAAAAAATATTAAATCACGGAAAAACATCAAATCCACATAGTTTCTGAGTAAATCAGACTCTTGTTTGGGATCATCTTCGTCCTACTGCTTTTCTCCAGTCAGTCACTGACTCTATGCTGAGACTCAAGCAATTCCTAAGTGGCATTAGAGAGACATTTCTGAAACCTCCTCCTCTTAGCAGAATCTTTAAGCATATTCATTTTTAAAAAGCCACTTCACAGGAGCCTGCAAATAAGATCCCCTTCCCCTGACATAAAAAAATCAAATATGATGAATAAAATCAGTGAAAGAGTTCAGAGTGCGGAGAGTTTCCTGTAAAAATTTTTAAAAAAGGAAAAGAAAAAAGGGAATTGGAGGCTGTAGTGCAGTGAAAGTGTTGTTTACAGCAAACTGTGATATGCAAAGAAAATTGGCCAGGTGAAAGCATATGATTGTGTTACAGTGAACCCCAGCTAAATGAATATCTGGCACTAAATAAATCTCTTAATAAAATTACTGCACTCTAGTACCCTACACACTCTGCATATGTAATAAAACTCTTTAAAATGAATAGCTGATAAGGAAATGAACCTGCTCGAGGAATGAATAAACACACTTTCGCATATACACACAGAAATTCCAAATGGTGAAACATACTCATAGTGATTATCAGACTGTTAAAATAATAACCCTGTGAAACAAATAAATCTGCCCCACAGCAAATTATGTCTCCGCTGTACTTATGGTGAAACCTTCTACAAACACCTGATAAAGGAATAAACCTGTTAAAGGAATAAATTGACTGTACAGTAAGGTTATCCGCAGATTTACACTGGACTGCAGTGATAAACCTTCTTTTTCATTAGTCCAATAGATCATAGGATATACAGTACTTACAAATGTTTCAGCATTAAATATAAGCTGGAGTGCTCTGCTGTATGTATGCATTTGAGGGCAGGGGGTCAATAAATAGACTGAACGTTGCTTCACAAAATATCTGTCAGTGTGCATTAGCAGAATACCTGATCGAGAGATGAGCTGGCTGTAAAACATCCCCTGCACACCCAAACCTCCAGCCCACATATGCTAACAGCAGCCTTGGGCTTCAGCAGGGCTAAAAATCACATGAATTCTTTAAATGCTTAACACCATGCACACAGGATATAAAATAAATAAATAAATAAATTTTAATATACATTTCTGCTGGTGGGTTTTAACCTTTCTAGATATGTCCTGCCCATGAAATGGCCAGACCCAATGCCAGAGAGCTGTGCCAGGCTCTGAAACATCAAAGTGCAAGAGATGAGGACAGTAAAAGCAACAGAAGGGCTACAGGGTGCCCTCATGGCCGTGGCTCCCAATATGTCCTTGCTTTGCTCCTACACAGCAAAGGGAACAAGAGGAGTCAGGATCAGGCCCTGGCTCCAGACCAGAGCAGTTTCTTAATGATGGTGCTGACCTGCTCAGGCCATAGCCAGAAGGGAAAGGATAATGCTGGAGAGTAGGTAGAGCCTCCTTTTATGACTGCTTAAAGCTTCTGGGATACTGAGGAGTATGAGGTCTTACAAAGAATTTCTCCCTGGAGAGCTCCAGCACCCATTAGAGGCACCTTATCAGCCCTAAGGCAAGTAGATTTTGGGCAAGGGTAGGAAATACTATGAAACTAATTGACCTTTTGTGGCTGTGAATGAAGTGTTGGTGGGGGAAAATACCACATAAACTTTCTAACGAGATGCAGAAGAGAGTGTTTTCCTCAGATTTAAAAATAAAAAAAAAAAAAAAAAGCCAAAATTATCACTACTGGATGAGCTGTTATCAGATGAATCCCACATTAAATACAGACTATCTTGAGAGTCAGGAAAAAGAGATTCAGCACTTCAATCCCCACTGCCAGCCCCCTTGCCATGGGCAGTTACACCTTCCACTAGACCAGGTTGCTCAAAATCTGGTCCTTGAATGTTTCCAGGGATGGGCATTCCACTCTAATTGTCCCTCCCAATTTCTGACAGTCTGTGCTTTAAGTGGCAACACTTGAGACACAAATGCTTAGAGCAACAAGGCCACACACTGCAGGGTTCAGCATGGGAAGCTCAGAGCACCTCCTGGCTCCAGCCCTACAGCTGCCCCTTCTCATGCAGCCAAGTGTTTTTTCAACATATTGGTTTTGCCAAGATCAAACATATTGGTGTAAGCCACATAACTAGATTTAATAAATTCATAAAATAGAAAAAAAAATTAAAAACTACTCATGTTTAAACTCCTAGGGAGCACAGGCAAATGAGCTTCCAGCCTTCTCCATGGATCTGTTGACTCAGCTCAACCCCAGAGCTAAAGAATGTGAAGAAAAGGAAAAAGAAAGAATGAGAAAACTTCTATCTTCTTTCCAGCGTTCCAGAAAAGGGGAGGGACGAGCAAGTAATGTGGAGAACAACTAAGATGAAATGTGATGTTGAAATGAATAAGTAAGTTCATTATATTCTACAACATGATAAGACTTTGCAGGCCTGATTACAACATTAAGGGACGGTGCTGCAATATTATAAATTACAGGGTGAAGCACTCCTGTTTCTGTCTCTATATTTCTAAGGTGGGAGAAGTTAATTATTTTTATAGGTCTAGATATTGCAAGGATGAGGATATCAGAATATCTTGTCATCAACTGTAAAGACAGCAGTGGAGAAGAGGAGGACGGGAAGGGGGGAACCACCCCGTTTAAAGAAAATTATTATAAAAATACTAAAAATGATATATAGATTTTTTGACCTACATCCATCATTTTTACATGCCTAGGTACTTCATGCCTTGTCTCCATAAACCATCACTCTGTTATTTTTCATGAGGCTGAGAGTAAATGGCCAAAACTTAAGGCTTGGAAATAAAAAAAAGAATAAATACATATATAAATAAAATCAACATGAGCGAAAAGGTTAATGGGAATTTGTATGATTTTATTATTAGTAAGGAACACGGGGAGAAGAACAGCATTTCTAGCACTCTAAGTGGCCTGTGGTACAATCAGTAACCCTGAAGTATATTCAGCAATCTTCTTTTTTTTTTTTTTTCAATTGCCCACCGCAGCCTATATTACAAATACATAAATCATAATGTTTCAACAAAAGCAAAATTTAATTTTCTCCTTTCAGCTGTTATCTGGGCCGGGTGGTATATGGCAGGCTGCGGCCGAGTCATTTATTACACTTGCTGAATGGATAATGGCAGGGAGAGTCTATTATACCCAGCTTTGTTAGGGCTTTGAATGTGCTACTGAAACCTGTGGCAGTCTAAATCTCTTTACATCTGTAATAGATACACAGCACTCTATTATTTCATGCCAGAGCAAAATTAAATAGTTGTGGGGAGGGGGAGAAGGAGGAAGGAAGGCTGGGGGGAGTGGAGGGGCTCTGGGGATGGCGCAGAGCATTTTGCTGAAAATGTGTTACAGGCAGCGGGGGCTCCGGGACTCGTGCTCATCTCACAAACACATTTCTGTTTGCTTCTGAAGAAGTCTGTCTTAGGCACTGCCTCTGTGCTCAGCTCATGCAATGAGATGCATGGTCCCTTTCTCCAAGGAGGAGGTATTTTGCAGGGTAAGGACAAAGCCTCTCATGCCCAGTAACGGTGCAGCCCAAAAAATTTTCCCTTCTCCCCATGTTCCTCCCTCCCTGGATTCGTTTGTCCTTGGTGTTCAGTGTGTGGGCAGCAACTGTGTTACCAGCTTTAGTGCAGGCATCCCGTGCAGGAAGGGGACGTGGAGGGAGCTTGCACTCGAAGCTGGTGGGCTCAGAGCAGTGTCCCCAGACTTGGGGCTGCTGAAGTCTCTCCTTCCTTTCTTCAGATTCCACCACCAGCTCAGGAAAGCACTACCATCCTCTGATCCTTACCCTCCCACCAAATAGACTGCCAAGAGCCAGGCAACCTTAAATCTCAGTTGGTAGCTGCCTCACTAATGGCTTGTCCAACAGCCTGCCATCCCCCTCTGCCCAGGAGGCCTGCGAGAGCACCCAGTGCTCTGAGATGATGTGCATCAGAAAAAATTATTTTTCTGCTGATTCTGAAAATGGAAAACCCTAGATTTCCAGACATAAATACAATTTTTATGAAATAATGAGTTTTGTCTTTGGAGTGTTTATTACTGGTGAATTTTACAGTCAAATGTACCAACAGACTTAGGATGTACAAACGAAGGGACACACAACCTCCTCTGGCCACAAATTTATGTTTAGTTTGGGTACAAGCCCAGCCTGTAAAGCATTGCCCAGACAGAGGTGAGGGCTTCCCACCAGCACAGGAGCAGAAGCTGTCTAGCTCACTGACCTCTTACATGGGATTTGCCTGGCTGCCCAGCTCAAGCAGAATTGGTTATAAAGAAGAAAGGCTGATTCTTCAGAGCAGGAAGGTGTTTGGTTATTAAACCTGCTACCTTCTTGACAACTGAAACCATTAGATAATGGAGGACAGAAGGCAAAGTCTTCTGTGACAGTGTCTGTAATAGCCTTTTCAGGGTGTTTGAGGCAACGCCACTTTTTACACTATTTCTGTTCTGTTTCAGCAAACACTGAACACACTCTATACACACTTAGCAGAAACATGATTGCATCCTTCCCACGGTGCATTCAACCAACAGCTGCAAAACGAAAGACAAGGGAGCCCACCAGGGCTCCAGCAGCCTCCACAACACAGGCTGGTTGGGACTTTGAGAAATGCAGTCCCTGGGTTGCATTTGAGGTACAGAATCTTATTATCATACAATGGTTTGTGTACCCTGGGGAACATCAGCTGTTCAACAAGACTTTGCACACATGGAGAAGGTGCACATGACAGACTGGGTTAATGCATATGGTTGTGTTTCCCTCTGGTGGCTGGGATCAGTGGTTATGGAAATCTCTGACAGAGCTCTCCTCAAGATCTTCTTGAGCTTACATGGTACAGATCCATGTCACAAATGTAGTATCTGTGCATGTGAGGTGGTTTTCACTAAATGGATATATCTCCCAGCCAAAGGGGCAAAGCATGGGCCTCCAAGCAAAAATCACACAGAAAGCAGCTTCTTAAGAATAAATTGCTGCTTAAGAGCCATTTCCTAGGAAATGAGGAAAAGGGAGGGGTGCCTTGAAGCAAACAAAACTGGCCAGGCCTCCACTGTCCTGCACAGCATCCATGAGTTAACTTAGTAATGCCCTTTGCAGTGCTCTGCTCAGGAGACCGAATGACAGGTAAATCAGAGACAGAATAACAAGTTCCACTAAAGTTAGCCCAGACAATCTTATTATTCCCCCCAATAAAAAACAGAGTTTATCTTTTAGCTCCCCTTAACTCTATTATCAACCAAGAATTCTCTCACTGCCTTACATGTAATAGCACTGTCCTCCTCTCAGATAACAAGGAGAGACTTACCCCATCCTCCTAGCTGCCAAATCTTCTACCAATCTCAAGTGAGAGGATTAAACCCGCTGCTGGGTGAGGCTGCAGTTGCTCTGTGCCTGCTCACTTTTTAAAAAGCCATCTTATCTATGCTCAAAGAAGTAGAGGCTCTTCCCTGGATGTGTCGCTTCGTTATCGTGTAGGGGCTCTTTCACCATCACACTTCTGAAGCAGATTGATTCCATCTGCAGACAGCAGTGTCCCACTCCTTGGAGGAGCCCACAGGTTGTGCTGGTAAGCAAGGATGTGAAAGGATGCATGTTTGATCCTTGGATTTTTCCTTCCTTTTCCATGACCACTGCACATCTCCGGTACTGATGACTGTCTGTTCCCATGTCTAGCAAGTCAACATTTTGGATCTTGCACACACAGCCTCGCTGAGCATAGACCAGCAATGCCTTAGCTTCTAGACAAAATCATATTTTTATCCCTCCCAGCTGCAAAGGACCAGTTGTATTGAAGCATATGATGTACTCAGAGCGACACTGGTGCTCTCCCAAGGTATCAGAGACCAACCCTGCGTTGGAAAAACTTTTGGGGCAGATTTGCTGCATCTTTTGAATTTTTCAAGAGCAATCGTGCAAGCACAGCTTGAATAGAAAATGCATGAGTTTGGCTGTACCTATCACATCAATCTGAAATGGAGGACTAGTTCTAACCTGGATTCAACATTTGAAAAGGTCCTTTTTCATCAGATAGTTTGATGAAAGTTTTTGTTCTTCTTATTCATGAAAGAATTGAAGGATAAGTAGCACCACAGGGCACAAAAACAAACTCTTCTTGTTGATAAGCTTATGGAGGCCGAGTACCTCTGTAAAGCCAACCCACACATTCATGGCATTACGTATGTTCCTGGGACTTTTGGCACCTCATCAGGGTTTTAGGAATTTGGTGATATGCTGACAGAAATGTGAAACAACTGGGATCTGAACATCTTCTGCCTTGCTAGGCAAAACCAAGGGTACAACTCTTGCTTTGGTATTCTGGGAGGGTTTTTTTTACTTTATGAGTCCTACTCCTTCACAGAGTGGTGCAGCCAGGCAGAGGGGTATAATTTGCCACAGCAAGCATCAAAGTTACCTCTCTTAGCAAACTTCTCTTTTAAGACAATCTGGTATTAACCTTCTAAGCATTTTTGTCATCTTCTATGTTCAGTGTTCTCTGAACCTTCCTGAATTACTACCAATGATATTCTATATCAATGAACACCAAAGAAGAATTGTCCCTTGTGGGATTTTCTCTGCTGGTTGTGTAATAACTAAGTTTCTTTTCATTGAAGATCACCTTATTCTCATCTTTCTTATTCAGAATAAAAATTTCCCAGGATATTTCCTCAATTTTCCTGGCTCTTCTTAGTAATTTCTCTTCTAGATTCTTGTATATAAAAGGTATACCAAATTCCAAATTATTTCCACAGAAATTTTTTGAACTTCGTATTCCACTTAAAAAGTTTGTAAAGGATAACCTGAACTCAACAGTATATGTCCATATTATACAGGCATATATATGAAAAACAAATTGAGGCATCTGATGACAGCAAAAGACTAAAAAGGAATGGTTAACCTTGGTTAATTGGTGACATCACTTATACCCTTTCACAGAAAAGTTCTGTTATAATGAGAAGCCATCACTGAAACTGCTGTGGTAACCCAATTTCTGGACTAGCTGAGGGCCCAGTATCTCACAGAATAAAGACATTTGAGCAAGGCTCCAGAAATTCAGCATGAATATCAGTCAGAGCTGAGGCATCTGTGTAAGCAGATGTGGCCCTATTAAAGGACCAGGTCAGCTCTACGAGCTTGCAGGATTTTATCTGACTAACTACTATGTCATACAAAAATGGGATGGACACATTTATAATTGTGAGATTTCCCAAAGTAATCTAAAGCTGGCTATCCTCAAGTTCATTTGAAAGTCTGTGGAAACTGAGAACCTGCCTCCCTGCAGGTCCTTTTTGGAAACTGTATCCTGAAATATTGAAGACATTCCCGTCTGTATCTCATGGTGTGTTGTATTAAAAATTGTCTTTATTTGGCACTACGGTAATAGCTCCAGTCTCAAAGAAGGTTGCACTGCCCCTGTCCTCAGCACCGTACAGACACACTCAAAAAAAATTATGATTTTGATGATTTTTTGCTTTATAATCTAAACCAAGAAGAAAGGAGCAGAAAACACACCCAACCCATAATCATGTAGAGAGTTCAACTAACGTGAAACAGATTACCATCCAAGCTAAAAATTGAAACTCCACTCCCAATTTCTTGACAGGAAACACACAAATCTAGAGCTCTGTCCCATGTATTGCATTTCCCTCAGTTAGAACACAAAGCTTTTAAATACGCGTTTTAAAAGAAATATGGACATACTGATAACAAAAAAAAAAAAAAAAAAAAAGACATGATTTTTCAAATGGCAAAGACAAACAAAGATACACAAACTTCTAAAAGAAATGCTGCTGATGTTAACCGTGGTTGGAGTAGTGATCTGGCAATCTCAGCCGCTTGCCTCTTCTGTTTGCAAGACTTATGTGGTCCCATAGGAGCTTCCATTTAAATAGGGGAGGGATTTCATCTCTAAACAACAAGGCTGGTGTCAGATGTAGCTGACACACAAGGGGTAAAGGTTATAATTTCATGAGGCATGAATGTTTTTTAATTTCAACCAATTAAATTAAACTCTCAGTCTGAGGCCCATAGCGCATGGTCCCTGAAATGACCATTTACCATACACATCAGAAACTCAAGAGGTTTCCTTCTCTGTGTTATTTCTTCAGCCCAGTGACTAGATGAAAGGAAACCACTGAAGCATGAGCTCTATAACAATATAAAATAAAATCAGAGATGAAGGTTTCCTAGGGATATTTTTTAATGCTGTTACATTGTTTAGTTAATTTCAAAGCTACATGCTCAAACCCATGTTTTCTGTTGAGTCCCGTTACACTATAAGAAAAGAATTTACTCTGTAGATTTATAATTAATTCTTTGTAGGGGAAATAGCAGTTTGCAGCACCTGGGATTAGATGAAAGGCTACCTTCTCAGCCATAGCTAAAGAATCACACATCTTTTTCAGCATAAATAAAACGGCTGAATGAGAAATGTGCAATAATTCTGAGATTCACAGGAAGTTTGGGATCCAAGCTCCCCCTCTCCCCCCCACCATGCCAAGGATTTCAAAAGTGGCATGGAGTTTCAAGACTCCAAGAGTAAAGCTTAAAGACACCTCTCCAATTGCTCTGTCAGCTGCAGGCCCTGGTTTCATGAACACGTCTACAAGGAGACATTTCCATTTTTGCAGCTTTCCCATGAGGCTCTACCCACTTATTACTAACGGCAAATATTAATGCAAAGTTATTGACCCAAATCACAGGATATTTGTTTTGCAGCTCTTCCATGCGTTTGAACACCAAAAACCTCCTGACTCATGGGCACGGCCAGTTTCTCACCAGAAAGAGCAGGAGGAAAAATAAAACAAGTAATTCCATGCATTAACATTTTCTTCTAGACAAGTTCACCACATTTGCTACAATACTACCCCTAAAACAGCAGCATGGAAAGGCTACAACTAAGAAAACCATTATATGCCAAGTGCTTTTGGCTCCATGCATTGAGGAGATATATAATACTTGGAGAGAAGAGCCTCAACAGCCTCCCATAGCTCAATAAACAAGAAACCAGAGAATATTCCTGTTTCTCTTGCAAGGTTCATACATGGCCCTGAGCAGATCATTCTGACTTATCACTAATCCCATTTTACAGACAGAGAAGCTGATAACTTTTTTTTAAATTCAACGACATAAAAGAGATATTTGTATTAGTATTACTAATGTTAATGCTGAAGGAACAACACATTGTTTCACAATAAAAAACTTGCTACGGTAAATGGATATCAGCCAATGGTACTTATAGATCTTTCCCTAATCTCAGATACTTTCTGCCTTAGAAATCACTCAAAACACCAGCCATACAGAATGTATACAAACAGATTCCATGGCTGGCATTTTGTTTTTATGTCTCCACATTTTCAAGAGAAAAATCATCTTTATTATTCTATCAAGAAACTCTAAAACTTAGGGAGATCTGAGATATGAAAACTACTGATAATAAGAAAGTTCTGGGACCTCTGAGAGAAACTATTATGAAATATTCATTGATCACATTGCTATTTTTCCTCAGGTTCTATCCTGAGGTAAACCCTTCAAGGCTCTGTGCAATCAGGGACTAGGAGCTACATAACTGTACAGTAAATCACAGGTTCTGGCCTCTCCCAGAACTGCATGAGAGAGATTTCAGTGTTTGACTTAGCAATTAAAGATGAGTTTTGCTTCAGATAAGAGGGAATCCTTCCTGTTGAGAACAGAGAAACAGTGTAAACATGGAAGCAAAACTCTATGGAAAATTGCAATCAACAATCTGCAGTTAAAAAAAAAAAAGTTGTTTCAATAAACTATATGTTTGTTCCATTTTAACAGTAGACAACATAATTTGGGATTATACTAAGGAGTTGGGCCTAAAATATAGAAAGATAACCAGAGAGCAAATGTATCTTTTCTCACCCCAAAACAGCCACATACCTTCTGTCCCACTTTAATTCCCCTTTCTCAAAGTATTCATATTACAGCAACGAAGATAACAGAAGGAAAATACTAGCAATAGCAGGTAATGGAATATAAAGACTTTCACCTCTGGGTCATCAACTAAAATCCAGTCCCAACTGGTAGTGACTAAACATAATAGCTTCTAATAGCTGTTCCATTGCATATCTGAAATGGAGTTTCAGCTCTCCAAGCACTGCAAAAGCCCCTGCTGGGGCTCACACAAGCTGACCACTGCACTGGTGATTTTAGAAAAGACCTCAGAGAACTGAGACCACGTGGAGAACAGAGATCCCGTTGGGATTTGGTGGTTCTGTCTTAAACCCCTTCCCCCGCTCCCCTCCCCATGAACTCTGATTAATTATTTTGCTGTGTCCTGCTCTTCCCAGCCCTCTACCTAGGCCTCCCTCAGGAGGACTGGAGAAGAGAGGGCTTTAAGGTGACCTAATTGTGGCCTTCCAGTACCTAAAGGAAGCCTACAACAAAGATGGAGAGAGACTTTTTACCAGGGCATGTAGTGATAGGACAAGAGGGAATGGCTTCAAATTGAAAGAGAGTAGGTTTAGATTAGATATTAGGAAGAAATTCTTTATTGTGAGGGTGAGGCACTGGACCAAGTTACCCAGAGAAGTTGCAGATGTCCCAGCCCTGGCAGTGTTCAAGGCCAGGCTGAATGAGGCTCTGAGCAACCTGGTCTAGTGGAAGATGTCCCTGCCCACAGCAGGTGGGTTAGAATTGGATGATATTCCAACCCAAGCCATTCTGATTCCATGACTGGAGGAACTGGGCTAACTGCAGAGTGCATACATCAAATTCTGGTAAGGGAATTTCTCTTTCTTGCTCCTCTGATGCATCTTGGGCACAAAAGGAGATTTTGGGACCAAAGTTACTTTAACCTTCTACATGGATCCTCAGTTTTGCACAAGAGCCATCCTGGCATCTGGTACAACCTGGAGTCACCCCAAGTTGGGGTTCACCCTGCAAAGTACTCAAGATAGTGTCAAGGCAATGGTGATTGCTGTTGGTCTCATAGCATTTACCCGCAGATGAAGATGAGCTGCTGGTTCCAGATAGGTACAGACACTTGTTTCCAGATGTGGGACAGCAGGCAGATGTGGTTTTGCAGAACACCTACAGTGTTTTCAGTTGCTGCATTTCAGCTGTTTGCAGCCACCACTCCAGCTCAGCCATTCCATGATGGCTCCTCAAGTGTTTCAGGGTAAGACATCTTCAACCACCACCAAGCTTGCAAGGTTGGGATAACTGTTAAATCTCATTTCATAAATCAATGTGGAGAACAGCTAAAACTGGTGCTTATAACACAAATGCTCCCATAGCTAAAATTCCCTGTGCAGACAATAAGTTTGCCCAGTCAGAGGGGACAGGTAGGAGAGAGTCTAACTTACACCAGATTCCCTCTAGATTCCTGTCTTTACCTGGCCTGACCTTTTCTAAAGTGCTTAAATCACACAGAGACCTCAGCTATTACCCCCAAATGATATTTTCTTTGCTCTAGAAACATTACTGAAATAATCCAGCAACAAACCTTGTTCTGTAAGCCACCCACGAGCAGGACAGGGCCACTTACAAGTTTCTGTCTAGAGTGAACAGGGAAGTCATATCCCTCCAAACTATATTATTTCTTTTCATAGATTCACAATCTGGGAAGGAGCCAGAGATCCTAAACAAAGATAAGGTGCAAAGAGGTGGACACAACATCAAAGAAATAAAATCCATATCAGGGCAATAATGGTCATAAAGCAATAAAGTGGATGTATAATAGTTCCTGGACTTTTAATTTGTGACTAATTTGTTGCACAATGAGGTTGCAATTTTCTAATTGTGATTGCCATTTTAATTTTACTCATGGCTGTGCAACTAACAATGTATAGTCTAGTAATTAAAATTAATTGTACCTTCACCTGCATATTTCTATTAGGCTGTTAAATTTAGTCAGTAGGCTCAATGATTTTGTTCTCTGAGAGATGCTGAATTCATTTCAGCGAGCTCAATTATGTTACACTCTGTAATTCCTGTATGAAAAACAAGCATTTTACTTTGATATGAAGAGTTGCTACAATCCCATTTTTAAAATTGCATATTCAACACTAGAATATAGGCTGACAGGAAATACATGTAAGAGTAGGTTTTTTCTTTTTAAAAATAGCCTGCGTGTGGGATACCACTTGCAAAACTAGCAATTACAGCCCCTAGGAATAAATCCAATGAAAATTCAACTAGATAGTCATCATTCAATTAATTTCATGAACAATTAACAGATGTCTCCCTAACCACACACACACGGTTTAAATTCAATCAGAATTTTATGAGAAGCTGTACTTGCATATTTGAAGCCACAGTAACATAGTGAAAGAATAAACTGTTTCAATGCACAGGCAAAACTATGAAAACCCGTGGTGTCACACAGCACCCTTTGCAGTCATGCCCCAAATGTTCAGAACCTATACCACTCCAAATCCCGTTATGAATTTTTCTCCAGAAAAGGGCATTGCTCATTTCACACCATAGCCATAGTTCCTGGCAAATGCAGGACTATCAAAATATGCTGCTGTGAGTTAATCATCTGTAGTGGTATTTCTCAAATTGACTTGTATCCTTGTCCAGATCACAACAGCAGCAACCCAATGCAATTTCACTTAAACCCCTCAGTGTTGTGTAGATTTACTCATGGAGTCCCAAGTGTGGCATTTGACTCATCTTTGAAGACTCTCAAAGGTCTCAAAATAAAAACAAAACCTGAGTCAAACCTTCAAACTTCGGTTTCCAAAACCAAGATTTTCCAAATACTAAAGATGAAAGGCCTCAATTCTCAGAGCTTCTGGTCACCAGTTATTGCCATTTATCACTCTCCAGTGCACAGCCATGACCATTTAGAACCTGGCCAGACTCTAACAGGTTCAGGTGTGCTTACCATCAGAGAAGCCCCCTCATAAAAAGAGTTTGTAATCTGATTGTATGAGAACACCTATTCTGTGAACTCTGGGGCAGTGAAAAGAGACCACAACTAGTGAAAAGTAGTCTACTTTTAACGTCAGTGACAAAGTAGTGCCACATAGGTCTATGCAGGTTAATTTAACCCTTTTATTATAGCTGGGCTATCGTGGCTCTCAAGTAACAGAAAACAACTTGGTGTAAACATGCTCTAAGGTGTTCTAATTAAAGCTCTGCTTGTCCATCATATCACAGTCCAAACAGGTTCAAAACGTTGAAGTTTGTTTTTACACTGTGTGAACTTCAAGGTCAAAGCTCTAAGAAGGTACAACAGAAGGTAGGAGAAATAAATCCAGTATAATTTTATGATTAGCACCTGGAAGCCAAGATGAAGCAGTTATATTGCAACCAGAAGGTCTGCACCAGGCAGAAGACTAAACTACAAAATTAACACTAAGTTAAAAATCTTCTTTCCCATATGGAGAAAATCAGTTGGGGGACATAGATACTTGACTTCACTGATAATGAACACCCTGATTTAAAGGCAAAACACCTTGACATGATGACCTTTCTTGGTTGTTTATCAGTCCATAGTTGAATAAAAATCTCCATTTGCACAAGTTATGGCACAAAGCATGTTTACTGGAATGTTGTCAGTGAACTTTAACTCCATCAGAACTTGACAAAGAAAAGCAAAGGGAGATGATGTCAACTTTCAATCTAGGTTTTGCATCACTAATTAGTAATAACATGTAATAAATATAGTCACATGATTTAGTAAATACTTACTGAAAGTTGTCTTAACAAGAGTGAACCACAGCTTTGTGAGCCACAAAGCAGAAAAAATTCTAAAAAAAATTCATTATTGTGGAATTCAATTGAAAATAATCAGAATCAAGAAGAAATAATACCTGTTAAAATTCATGAAGACAATATTATTATTTAAATTAAGCAGATTTAAAGTCAGGAAATCCCTAACTTAAAACCCAGAGTTAATGTGAGCACCGCCCTTCCACTCCTTTCCTGGTAGATGCAGCAAGAAATAACACAATAATATCCCTTTACCTCTTTTGCCTTGCCTGGCCAGTTCACATCTTCACTGACTCCCTGCTTAGCCACAGAGCAGCTGTACAACCCTTGCACCCTCACTATAACTGAAGTAGAAAGTCCATGGTTGTAGGGAAGATGCTTTGCATGACCATTCCTTCTCTCCTCCTGCTCTCTAAATGGCACTGTCTTGGCAAGCATGTGATGCAAGGATGAAGCTGCTGAGGATAACATTGTGAAATAGGGAAGATGAAATAGAGGAAAATAGTGGTTATACATTTAGGCAGAGCTATATTAGACACGGAGTGGTGCCTGGGCATAGGTGCCTGTCTCAGAGAAGAGGCCGTTTGAAGGGCACAGGACAAATGCAGCTAATGGAAACATTTAAATTGAATTTGACTATTTAAAGCAAAAGAAGAAACTATCCTTGAAAAAGGGAGGAATTTAAATATATCATGGTTGAATATATTTTCCCCTTAGTGCTATGATGAGATGGGCGGTACAGATTTGGCTGAACATATAAAATCACTGTTAAATCATATGCAATTCACTCTCCTCTAAGGTATTGGTCCTTCATCCCTTTGACATGAAAGCAGTTTACTGTGAACTGAATTGCAACTAATCCCTTTGAAATTATTTTTTACCACATACCCTTTATTATTATTTTCCCATATAAACCATTGTTAAATAACAACAGGACCTTTTCATAACACTCAAAATAATTGGCTATTTTGGATGATATTATCAAGACTGTTTAATGTGACTTGGGTGAGTGACTGTTATTCATGCAATTCACCATTAGCCCCTTGACCTGGATCATTGCTGGAGCAAGTTTTATGAGCTTAATTGCATTTCCCCCCCCCTTCCTGTGTAAATTAGTCTGTACAAATAAAATTTCCTGGTTATTGTGCATCATCTTCTTCACAGACATCTTCTTCACAGTTAAAAAAGTCCACTAAAAACCAGACAAAACTCCAGTTGCATTTGCTAAACTGTTTGAAGCTGAAAAATAAACCGGTCAAAGCACACCAGTTATTGTCCTTTTATTAAATGAAAAAAAGGTCTTTTGTTGATTAAGATTACATGTGACTAGATAACGAATAAAAGGAGAGACGATGGAGACAGAGACTAAGAGCTTCTACAGTATTGGAAATTACAAAGCTTCCTATAGGGGTCTATATTTGTTATAAGATGGGTTGTTATCTTCAATCTAAAAGCGACCTTGATAAAGTATCTTTTGACACTTTTACTGCTCTTTTAAATGAAATATTCCCTATATCTTCAAGAATCAGCTTGAGTGGAATTGACTCGGTAGCTCAGCTTTAGAAAGACAGGGGAAACATTTTCTAATTTAAAAGAAATTTGAGAAAATAGTTCCATTCCCCTCTCTATTATCTCGCCATTCTGGAGCTTAGGTTTCCGAAACATCAACATGCACAGTTTGCTTTACAATCCTTCTGCAGAAATTAGCTGACACCCATCAATGTAGATAACAGAAAGCTGTGGCATTAACACTTGAGAGTGCATTAATCTTTCCCAAATTAAAATCTGCACCACAGTGTTTAAGATTGAGGCCACCATGGTTCAGTGCTGTTTGACCGCCAATTTTGATAAAAGTGTTTTAAGAGAGGTGAGACTTAGATAAATTGCCCATGGTTACACAACAGCAGCGAGGGTAAGTGTTCAGTCTATTGGCTGCCATCATAGTGGGGTGTCAGGGGTGTTTGCATGTTTACATACAGTGTAAAACAGAAGGAAAAGCGATACATTACACTGTATTTCCTGCAGGTGACATCAATATTATATTTCATTGGTGGGAGACAAATATACTTTCACATTTGTGTATCTCAAGATAAAGGCACCTTTGGTTGTAAAACAAATGAATATTTTTTTCCCCAGTTCCCAAGCCAGTCACTTCCTCTTGAGTTTAAAAGCAATCTGCCTGTGCTGAATGGGTGAGTTAAACTTTAGAGATAACACCCACATGTAGTTCTTGATCCAGGACTGTTATGAAATAAGCTGTCCATTCAAAACACAGCAAGCAAAGCATTTGCCACGTGGTACATTTTGCATTGGCCTGAGTCCTGCTGACCTCAAGAGTGATGCTCAAAATGGACTTGGGTCTAAAATTTAGCCCAAGTCTCTCAGCTGAATCACTGCTAATATGTAGAACATTCTTTGCTGACCCTGTAGCAAAAGCTATTCTCATGTTTCCAGAAAAATCTCCTTCTAGTAAAATATTCAGAGATCTCTGAAATAAAGACATCGTGGCCCCAGTGTTTTGAAACTACTATTTCTCTGATGGGCATAAATTGAATGTGGGAACTCTCCAGGACTTTTAGTGAAAAATTCCTTTTCTGGGGAGTTCTTGCAATTTTCAGATGTCCTCAAAGCCTCAAGATTTTATCAAATTTACGTTGAGTTTGAAAATTTTTTTCAGTCCCAGAGCTCAAATATCTCCATAACAATGTACATAATTAACAAAACTGCAAACACATTTCATTCCTTGACCCCCAAAAGCTGCACCCTAAGACTTGATTCTCATTCTGCAATAACTAGGATTGTCACTTATAATACCTGGTTTTCTTCCCTGACTTAATGTGGTTTAGAGAGGACAAAGTGTTAGAAATTGAAAAGAGGTAACTGATTCATGTTACTGATTCACGTTACTCACCTAGCAATGAAATACACAGTAAAATATAATCAGTCTGCTATTTTAGCTCTCTTCAAAATTTGGAAAACAATTAAAGCCATGAATTTACTTTTGTTATAACATAATTATCACTTAGGCAGAAAAGCAATCACTCTTACCTCACGCTACACCAATGAAAATCCGCACACATCTAAACTGGGGGGCAGGGGGATGAAATAACCACGTGCCTTTACCAGGAGAAAGCCAATCCATTTTTTTAAGCATGGAAGCAGTGCCTGAGGCAACAATTGTAAAGAGCACTTTGCTTCTTCACAATTTCCCACAGATTTGACTTCTCTAGGAACTGGAGAAGTAGCAGGGACACTGGCCTGGCCAGAACAGAGAAGTACTGCCAAGAGGTTATCACAGGGAAATGGGAGCCAAACTCCATCGTTGGTCTTTGCTAATGGCTGAGAGCTGATGTCCATGGTCAAGGTACAGAGCTGTGAAGCAAAACACCTGGGACTGAGTCCCTCATGTCACATTAGTTCTGACTTGCCACAGCCAAATCATTTCACTGTCTCAGCATCAGGCCCTCCCACCTATGACAATATAATGATAATACTACTTGCCAGTGACAATGTAATGATAATACTACTTGCCAAATCTGTGAGAACTATGAAAAGGAAAAATCTAGGCAGCATTTTGAGATCATAGAATCACTAAGTTTGGAAAAAAACTCTAGGACCATGGAGTCCAACCATTAACCATATCCCCAAGAGCCACATCCAAATGCCTTTTCAACACTTCCAGAGAAAACCACCATGAAGCTCGAAGTCATAAACTGTGTGAAATAAGCTTTTCTGGGAGAAACTAAAGATTAGTTGAATCACCAAGAGTAAAGACCATATCACCAGAGCTTTCACCTTGAAAATCTTTTACTTTCAACTAGCACCCTATGCCAGTTTGCATGTGGAACCACCAAATTCTGCATTCAAACTCTTTCTTCACTGTTTTTGCTATTTACTTTATTAAAATGTGTGAGCAAACAAGTCAAATGAGAGTAAGTTTGTGTATAAAAGCATTTAAAAGCCGAGTAACCTAGTTTAGATAAGACATTCACGCCATTGAATCATATGATGGAATTCAACAATTGGCTCTACTACAACAAGAAGTAGGGTAGATACAATTAAAATGCTACAGAAGATGCCTGGGCCCCTAAGGTTCACAGTGGCATAAGAAATCAGAGAAAAAGTGGTGTATGTAAAAAATTAATATAAGGACCACAAGGCAACAATCATAGGATTACAATCAGGTCCACGCAAAACCTCAGCAGCATTCAGAAATAACAATTTCCATCACCTCTGCTCTTCTGGGTCACAGAAACATGTTTTGTGAAAGCAGGGGAAACAGGAGATAGACCCCTCTCCCAAGTTAGAGAAGAGCAGAGGAGCAGAATCCTACAGGACCTCTACAAAATTCATCACCACCCGCTTCAGGAGCCAATAGTACTTCTGTGGCCCTACCTGAAAATAAACACTACCTGATTATTTAGGAAGCAAAATCAAAATAAGAGGCTGCATTGCACATGACTTCAAGCTTAGCTGAGGACATGAGAGCAAATAAACCCTTTAAAGATGGGGTTGGCCATGTTATGTAAGACACTACTAGAAGTTATTACAGTGATAAGGAAAAAAAAGGAAGAAAAAAAGGAAAAATTATTAAAAGTAAAGGAAAATGGGGGAAAAAAGAAGGTGAATATTTATCTTTTAGTTATAACATGTTACATCCAAGGACAGCTTAGGCTTTTCTGTATTTCTTGGGGCTCTTTTTCACTTGAAAAACAAACTAAACTTAACTGAAAAGAAGGCATATTGCTTTCTATCTCTAGGGATCTTGTGAGGGCTCACAGGGCTGCTAAAACCAGGTGGTGATAATACAACTCCTAGAAATAGTTTAGTTCAATTTGGAGATTTGATTCACAATACAAAAGCACAGGGAAAAGCAGATGCTATCAGCCAGTGCTGATTAGACTGGCCAATGTGATATCAATTATTATATTTTTGATTTGAAACCCTCCTGCTGATCTGACTGATCTGCACTATTAGGAGCTCACGCTTGAATAATTAGACAAACTAGACTGAACATTAGGCTGAACTGTCCCTCTCAAGAAGTAGAGGATAAGCCAGAAGACACCAACCATTTCCTTAGATGCATAGAGACAGCATGACAACCCACCAAACCAGATAGGCAAGAATCCTGCAGAAGTGGAAACCTGGCTGATAAAACTATTCATTGGAATGGACTGTGGTAATAATTGTTAACTGCTGTAATTGTAAATTATTATTTCATTAGAAGTCACAGCACATTCTCTGCTGTGCCACTGAGATTCCTGAGACAGAGCAGTGGCTGGGGTCTGACATGGGGTGTGGTGCTGAGAAGATGCAATTTGCATCTCCAGAGGGACTTGCAGGAAGAAACCACACCCATCATGCAAGTCACTCCAGCAACACCTTACCTGGGTGGAACTGAACATACTGGGGAAGACAGGATGAAATAAGGACTCAGATCTGCTCACATGTCCAAACAAGAGATTATACTCACGAGAAAGTAACTGAGGTTCCAGCCTGAGAGGTACTTCTGCACGCCCCACAACAAAGCACATGAGTAAAAACTTCGGTTCTGCTGCTCATACAGCTGCAGAGTCTGCAACCACACAGAAATCTGGAGTGACCAGAGACACTGTAATTTGTCTTCATATAATTTAATTGCAATTCACTAACTAATAAATGTGTAACTGTAAGTCAAATAAAGACTTGCAATTCTCTGCTGTACAGAAGCACAGGGCTCTCTGTGAGCAGCCAGGGACCTTAAATAAACATCTGAGGCTGAATTTTAAGCTCATTCTAGTTACAAATATTGGTATTCACTGCAGTTGTATAAAAGCAACC
This sequence comes from Pseudopipra pipra, assembly GCF_036250125.1. NCBI lineage: Eukaryota > Metazoa > Chordata > Aves > Passeriformes > Pipridae > Pseudopipra > Pseudopipra pipra. The sequence goes on from NC_087552.1 coordinate 68,981,341, forward strand.
TGCGTGTTCCTGATGCATGGAGGGTTGGGATGCAGTTGTTAAATCCAAGAAGCAGCAAGGCTTTAAAGATTTGCAATGGCACAAAAAGCACTGATAAAAAACAGTTGATTTCTCTCATTATGTAAAATGTGGATGCTCCTGTCTTGGCCAAAGAGGTGAGAGCATAAGATTTCCTGCTACTTACAGGTCGTTTGGTTGAAAAACATTGTCCCTTTGCAGTTTGGTCTATTGGGAATTAGATAACAAATACAGGACATGTAGATGGAGTCAGAAGCATTGCTGTACTTTACAGCCTCCTTGCACAATAACTCTCTAGCTGGCAATGCAGAATAAAAAAAAAAAAATCTCAGATAAAAACCACAGAGCAGAACTGTAAAGTAGCAAAGCCCTGCTGATTTCAACAGAGCAATGTGGATTTACTGAGGATTCTGTCCCTTAATAGTGAGTTTTGAAGCTCCTATAATTAACTAAGAAAACTCAATAAAAGTGCCTTCTGCATGCAAGGCTTATACCCCATGTAAATTTTATGGCCTTTCCAAATCAAGTGTTGCATGTGAAACTCATGCCAGAAACACAAGACTTTTTGGAGATGTGTGCAGAGAGGGAGCTGTGCAGAACGGGAATGGGATATCGGGAGATCCAACAGACAATACTGTACAAAGAAAGTTGTCTGTAAAATTCTTTTCTGATTGTAGATTGATCAAGCACATTAAGAAATTAAAAATGGTATTGGTTAGATGGAGATCACAGACTCACAGAATCATTTAGGTGGAAAAGACCCCTAAGATCATTGAGTGCAACTGTTAACCCAGCACTGCCAAGGCCACCACTAAACCATGTCAACAAGTACTACATCTACACCTCTTTTAAATCCCTCCAGGGATGGTGACTCCACCACTTCCCTGGGCAGCCTTTTCCACCCTTTTGGTGAAGAAATCTTTCCTAATATCCAATGTAAGCCCCCCATAGAACAACTTGAGGCCGTTTCCCCTCATTCTATCACTTGATTCTCGGGAGAAGAGACTTTTCCCGACCTGGCTACAACCTCCTTTGAGAGACTTGCAGATAGCAACTATCCCAAGATGATTCCAAGCTTTTAGGTCAGTGATTTTCATTACAATGCAACCCCCACCTCCAAATGCACACAATTCCAGTAATGTACACCAGAAATGGTGTGAGCTTGTGAGGTTGCCAGTGAAGACTTTGCCTCTTATCACAGGAAGAAGGGTAACCCCATGCTTGGTAATGCCTGGGAAGTGTGCATACCACATCAAAAAAAAAAAAAACCAAACAAACCATGAGGCTGGACATAGCCAGAACAGTAGCAAGAAAACACAAACAAAATGAAAAAGGAAAAGAGTCTTTTGGGAGAGTCAGCCATTATATACAGCAAAAGTACAGATGTCATTAGCAGTAAGGAGCAGCACTTTGTCACGAGTGGAACAACGCAGTGTGGATCCTTTTGTTGGCTTCTGGATGATAATATGAATTGTTTTCAATAAAAACTCTAAACTGAAAAATTTTAAAACATCACCTTGATGGGTGATGGGAACTATTTTAAGAGAGGGGTTTGAGGTGAGATTTCCTTTCCCACTGGTGCCTACAATCAACTTTTATTATTTGCATGAAGAATTACTAGATTTCAAGATGTGGGACTTGAAAACTGAGAAGTCAGAGACACTTTCTTTGCACCACTAAAATCTAAACACTTCTGGAGAAGTATTTCTTATCCATCTGCATATGAGCACATATTTACATCATGCTGAGAGGGACTGCTACCCATGAAATGAGCGGCACAACTTAACAACAACCATAATAATGACAGTCTTTTAGTTCTATCACCTGCACCGTGTCCCACTAATCTGTGTTTCTGGAATTCAAGCAAGCATCCCAGAATCTGTCAATCTTAATATCAGTCTATGCACTTCTTCCCTACACTGGCTCAGAACTGTAATAGGTATCTATCTCTTGGCAAATTCCAGATTTATAATTGAAAATTAAAATTAATATTTAATATTAATATAAATTGTAATTTGTTGGACTTTAAAAAGCAGTTGCTCTTAGGAAAGATCTTGACCTCCACATGAGTGACTTTTTGATATGAGAACACCTGGAAATACTTAGCAATCTGGATCAATTTACAAAAAATAGTACCAGTACACCTCAAAACCAGTAATAAATTGTGAGAGCAATTTCTATCTACAGTTCTGCATGTGCAGAATACAGGACAGTACAATGAAGTAGAAAAGTCAGTGGGATGACCCGTGTCCATAGGAAGCGTGGGGTCACAATCCCTAACTCGTATTGCTGGAGCCTTTATGTGACAGGGTTTTCTCTCTCTGACTGGATGTGATGTGGGTCTGAGCAGCAGCCAGTGACAAATAGTGTGCCTCTTCCCTTTTCAGAGTCCATCTAGCAGATGCATGTGATTGTGCTTACGTTGGGTGTGTTCTAAAATAAATTTAAGGTTGCAAAGTCGAGCAATCAGAACAGCAGTGCTAGAATCACATCTAGCTGTGGAAAACCAGTAAGTGATCATGTATTTTCTCCTGCTTTCTGCAAAAGGGAATTTGATTACAATAAGCCTTATCCTGGATTTTTTTTTTTGCTTTTGCAAATGCATTTTTGTTTGTGCATGTAGTTACAAACTACTTAATTCAATTTTTGAATGCAAACATGGAGTTCTCTTAATCAAATCCCAGCATCTGCATTCTCCTTTAATCACTGATGGGCAGCACCCACAAGGTGTGACGTGTTTGGATTTGACAGTAAGGGAAACACAAGTGCAGCTGCATCAGGACAAAGCAGTGCATCACACAATACTTTACTCACTTGCTGCCACTGCAAGTCACCCTCAAGCGCGACCATCCTGTGTTCCATGATAATTGCAACAAGGTTTTGCAAATCAATTAAAATCCACATTGTCTCCTCTGTGTACACAAACAGCACAGAAATGCCATGTCATTTTTTTTTTTGTCCCAACAATTCAGCCCTTCAAGAGGCATTTTTGTCATCCTTTACCTTTACCTCAATGTTCACATTGTCGCTGTCAAGCCAGGAAGCAGCAGTGACAGCCACATCCTGAATAGCCATCCTTCACTCTCCAATAATCTAGTTTGCAATGGGTATCTTTACCCACTATTCTTCTATTTTCCATCTCATGAGCCTCCATGAAATTGACATTTAAAACTAATTGTACGGTAAAATCCTGCAGATTCCAGAAACTGTGTCTGAGATTTGTGGCGAGGCAGTAGGACCAGATTCCCCCCTGTATTAGTTTTCTGTCTGCTACATAACTGTGAATGAGTGCTAAAGGGGATTATTAGGCCCCAGTGGTGAGATAGAGTGCATATAACTAATCTGCATTGCTTATCTCGAGCAGACAGTGGTCTGTCAGGACCTGTCTACATGCCCTCCATGCTTGTCCCTTGCCTTTATTGTCTTGCTGCTGCTGTTGCTGCTGGTGGCTCTCCTCTGCTCTTATAAACAACCAATTACTGCCCCAAACAGATGTCTGTGGCTATGATCAAATAATTCAGTTGGAGTGAAGAGGCCTTAAACAGGTCAATTCCATTCAGTTAGACATGGTATCTGAGCGAAGGCAAAAGGAGGCACTGCAGGGTGACCTGAACTTGAGTTATTGAGAGTAGGTAAACTTAGGACAGAGGATAATGAATCAGCTTTTGCCAGTTAACACCATAAAAATACATAAAATGAAAGCTGAAGAGTTATTTAAAAATCTTTTTGCCACCAAAAATTGAATGGATGAGTTAACAGAAAAGTGAATTCCTTTACAAAGTACAACATTTTCATTTTATGCATACAAATTAATAAAAGACACATTCTCCCCTGCAATTAGCCATTTGTTTATAGAGCTAAAAAGTTATATATAGAAACAGAAGAGAGTGGGTAAGCTTTGTGGGATATTTTTAACTAATTCTGGTACTGATGAACTGTAATCTCCAGCAAGAAAATTTGATACGTGTGCTTTGACGAAGTATGATTGCCATTAAAATATTGTGCTAACTTCAGGGTTTATAGCTTGCCTGTTCAATAAATTTGTATTTAGCTTTCATCTTCCTCAGTCTGCAGGGGAAACAATGCGTATCAGGCAGATGCTCAGACATCAGAACAATTAATGTAGCTTTCAAAAAGAAAAAACAAAAAGAGACCAGCTTTAAATCTTTTGTGCCTGTGCAACCACCAGCCACCCCACATGTGATCATAAAAATACACGGCTGTTTGATGCGTAGTTATGTTAAGCTGTAACCATAACCAAAAGCCATGACCAAGAGGGTGAGCAAGAGAATCCTTTTATTCTCTCCTCCCGATTCAAAAGTGCTTTTAACAGCAAGCTTTTCCATTCTCCACTGCTGTCATACAGCCACCCAAGCATAATGACCTGATCACTACAAATTCATTGGGGATTGTGCCCCACACATGAATTCCCCAAGAAGCAAGCAAAATTCCCCTGCAAGGTCCAATCAATACTATTCACATTATGTCTTACTAAGATGTATAAACATTCATATGCCCAGGTGAGAATTAGCCAGGAAAAGAGGGTTGAAAATACTGGAAAAATCTGAGACAGCTTCACTCAATCTCCCAGAAATTTCTCAAAAAGATTCTCATAGAAGCTCTTATAAAATTTCTCAGACACTTCTGCAACAGAGACCCTTTTCCCAAGAGAGCTCATGATATCTTTGGGTATGTTTTTAGCACAGAGACCATATATCAGGCAGCAGACAAGCTGGCTCATGTACAAGGATCACTAGGAGGGAATGCACACAGAAGCAATGCTGGACCTCTCTGGACCTTCAACAGCCCTTTTATCTCAAAACAACAATGAGTTGCACAGGTTTGTCACATTCATTGGAAAGATAATTCCTGCAGTAAGTGCAAAGTTTTCAGAAGAGCAGAAGCAGCAGCTGTAGATGCAGCTTCACATGAACTGTGGACAAAACCAGAAGCAAACAAGAAGAGAGTGATGGGTAAATCCGGAACGTATGAAATTAAAGAGACTGGCACATGTTGTATGCAGATGGAATTGACAGAGAGACAAACATAAAGATGAAAAGATAGGAAAACAGGAGATAAGAGAAGGACAGAAGGTAAAGAGGTCTTTGGGACTGATGAGTGGGCACTGGAGAAACATTACTAAGGCTGATCTCCACATTAAGGGATGAGATAGAGACTAAAGAAATCATTTAATGGTTATTACCAAGAACGTTCTTAAAATAGGTTTAAAACTTAAACAGATTTCAGAGGGAGTGCAGTTTACTGTGGGGACCTAAGCCACAGAGAAAGGAAGAACTTTACCCAGAGCCATGGTCCAATTTACAGTTAATACTTTGTTAATCTCGGTGTAAACTGTAGCATAGGTACATAGGTATCTGGAAAGGGAGAACTTCAGAATATGTTTGATCCTAGGGCAAATTTCAAAATCAGAAAAAACACAAGTGAATGCCTGGTCATTCAGCCTGCCTTGTGCTGTTTGCTGCTACAGCAACTCAGCATTTCCCAGCTGCCTGAAAAGGTTTGTCTAGAAAAGCATTCTCAGATATACCCATACAAACAGCCAGCACCCCAGATCACTCTCCCACTTTTCATGGAATATACCCATGATATTTACAGTTTTGCAGACTATTAACACCCCTGCAGTTTGTACTTGCTTATCTCTGCTCTATACATCTAAGACTTAATCTTTCCTTAAAAATCAATTTCACTTAAACCACTAATTGCAGGTGCTTCTCCATCAGCTAATTCTGATTTCTTGTTAGGGGACACACACCTTCCTCACAGTATCTCCAGACCAAAATAGTGTCATCATCCATCTTTCCTTCCTCCTTTTATCACATTGAAAATAAGCTTAATTATTCTACTTCTCTTCTTGAACACAGACTTCATATGTTGACAATTTCTGAGGTGTGGTTTGATCACAGAAATAGAATATGTCACAAAATAGAAGAGAAATAGCATAAGTCATGTCCAGATCATGGAAAGTCTGAGGAATTATGTTCCTAGTCCTCTTTCTTGCTGGAAAAACTGCAAATATGAAACATGCAGTCTTCAAGCCTGGGATACAATTAAAGACCTAAAATGCAATTTTTAAAACCATCTTAGGATTTTTTGTTATTAGCTGTTCACCATTTTTCTAAATCCATTTGTGCAACCTCCCACTCTCACTACTAACATTGGCTCTTACCATTCAGGAACAGACTAAACAATTGCATTTATTTAATCTAGTTGAGTTGATGCATTCCATTTTGGAGAACTAATCAAACAGTAACCTGATAAATATTTTACCTTTTTATCAATGTGAGTCAACTGTTTTAACCTGTCTTGTAAAAGCAAGCCACTGAAAAAGCTCCTGTACCCAGAGTATTTTCCCACATCCTGGAAAAACATGCAGCTCTCAGCTCAGAAACATGCCCTCTTGTAGCCTTCTGATTACCCCATCTTTGGACATTTAAGGAAGCACCATCAGCAGAACAACATATTATTTAAGCAAGGGACTGACCTGCAACACCTGCCCAGCGCTGTGCTGCGTTAACCTTGCCAGCTGAAACCTCTCTGCTTGAAACACTTAGGATCCCTACTAGTCACAAGGGTAGTCAGTGAAACACAGATTTGGTGGCCCAGAGGATGACTCAAATAGCTAAAACTACATGTGACACTTTCTGAAGTTAAAAAAGCTTCAGCTGAAGCAGAACAGGAACCAGGAAATCCTTCCCTAGTGTCATGATCTGATGGAAAATAAAAAAAACCTTGAAGTGTGAAGTCAGTTGCTGAGCTGGTGCACAGACATTGAGTCAGCTTCTGCCATACCTTTCACATAGAAGACTGCAAATGATGCTGGCAGCTATATGGCTTGTCCCTGGGCTCTCTTTAAAACCCATCTACAGAGCCCTCCACAGGCACAGGGCTCCCACAGATCACAGCTAAATTACAGCTTCATTTCAATGACTTGCAGCTCCATTATTTTTTCCATATCAATAACAATGTGCATCTACGTGTTGCCCGGCCATGGTGTTGGAAAGATCAAATCTGTCTTGAACAGCTGTTTCCAGCTTTGCTCATTTCCATGTTAAAACTGGGTTTTATACAGCCAGCCCCTGCATACAACCATCTGCTGGATGGATACACTTGGGACACTCAAGTACAGTTTTACAAGGTCAATGTCAAAAAGAATATGGGCTAATTTTTCTCTAAGGCACAGGTGAGATCTAACACACAGTTCACATAAAGCACTGTAATTTGACTGTTTGGGCACTTGTGGCCAAAAGTATCAATGATTCATTAAAAAGTAATTAATCAAGAGAATACCTATGAGGAAATACTAAATCCTCATGAGGCAACAGCTGCCAAGTCACAGAGCAGAGACCAGCTCAGAGATGCAGGCTCCAAAAAACTAAAATTAGCAAATAGCATAAACAGAACAAACTGACTTCTGCTTTCACCAAAACCACCACAAACCTGGCTTGGGATTAGTCCAGAATGGGTGTGAAGACATCCCATGCAATTAATGCTTGTTGATATTTGGACGATTTCCAGTTTAACATACAAGTAGGTGTATTCTCAACCTGGATACTATTATAAACACTCATTGTACTACTGGTTTATGCTGCATAACTAATTAATTTTAGCTTCAGTCCAAAGGAGGTAGAAACCATTCAACATGCATTTAGCAGGGATAAAAATCAATCTGTAAAAGAACAGATGTGGCCCCCTGGTTTGATTGGGGCATTTCTAAAATATTAACCAATCCTTTTCACAATATAAATAACAGGAGCATAATTGAATTAATATTGACAAATAGTAATTGCTCCTTGTTCCTCAACTCTGCCTTTTATTAGTGGGAGGAGTGGTGGAGGTTATTGTCTCTTTAAAAAAGAAAAAAAAAACCCGAGGCCCGGAGGCACCTTTTCTGCCTTATTATTATTGTAATAATGAGGGCAACTGATTTGATCTCTCCTTACACAATACTGCAGCACAGCGATGGCTAAATAAACAGCCAAAGTCCTTTTGTCCCTGTGGGCTGTTTCTCGGTAATTAAAATCAATAGGATCTTTCTCGGAGGATCTCTTTAACCTCATAGAGCTACACTGTTCTGAGCAGCCGATGTAAAACAAACAAATGAACTCACAGTCCTTGTTGATGGGGAGAAAAAAAAATACAAGCAACACATTATTTTATTAGGAAAGTATTGGTTTTGGAGAGGGGTCATGGAAGACGCTGTATTTAAACCTTTAGGTTTTTAATTTCTTTCTCATTTTTATCCCCCCCCGCCCCCCCTTTCATAAAAAAAATAGTCTGGCAGCATCCTGTATTCCCAGAGGTCATGTGAACTAAAATAGTCCATTGATCTTCCTTCTTCCAGAAGGGGAATAGGCAACAGAGGGAAAATAAACATCACCCACTTGAGGCTTGTGACGACTCAGGACCTCTCTGCACAAGGTGTTGTACATTTAAGGTTCAAGAGGGAAATAAGTGAAGGTCCCTAGTGTTTCACTGGTGCTGGTACATGCAACTGCATGTCATAGTGGACAAGGACAGTGCAGGCTACAGAGGCTGAAATCCCTGGGTATGCACTGAGCCAACGGCACCACTCCCAGGGAGTGGTGACCAGCAAGACACAACAGTCAGGACAAAAAGGGTTTACATCACACCTCACAGAATCACAGAATGTTCTGAGTTGGAAGGTCCCCACAAGGATCACCAAGTCCAACAGTGACTTGAACAGGGATCGAAGCCACAATCTTGGCATTATTAGCACCATGCTCTAACCAACTTCACCTTCCACAAACACCTACCAGGAATTTTTAAAACACGTATAAGAATGATTTGTGGGGATTCTTGAATCCTGACCTGTCTTGGAAGACATATTGCTGCTGAGCACTTCTTAACTTTCCCTCAGGACAAATTGGCTCAGTGGTCCCTTGCCCAGGCACACAGCGAGGTGAGCTGAGCTGAGCTTTGTCCTGACACACTGTCAACCTTTCCTTGACCTAAGGGCTGTTCTGTACCCATGCTGGGCCATGAAAGCACTGGAGCAAATCCTGGATCTAAGCCAACATATGTTATGACCAGTAAAGAGCAGGAGGGAATCCATCCCCATTAGATGCCTTTTAGTCTCAACACACTGCCACCAGAAGCAACAGAAGTCCAAACACATGCAAGGAAGCAGAAATTAAAAATCATGGAATCACAGGATTGTTTAAGGTGGAAAAGACCTTTAAGACATTGAGTCCAACTGTTAATCCAGCACTGCCAAATCCACCAGTAAACCATGTCCCCAGTTGCCACATTTTTTGAACGCTTCCAGGGATGGTGACTCCACCACTGCCCTGGGCAGTCTGTTCCAGTGCTCAACAACCCTTTTCATGAAGAATTTTTTTCCTGATATCCAGTCTAAATCTCCCCTTGGCACAACTTGAGGCCATTTCCACTTGTCCTATCACTTGTTACCTGAGAGAAGAGCCCAATCCCCACCTGGCTACAACCTCCTGCCAGGTAGTTGTAGAGAGTGAGAAGGTCTCCCCCGAGTCTCCTTTTCTCCAAGCTGAACAACCTCAGGTCCTTCAGCCACTCCTCATCAGACTCGTGCTCCAGACCCTTCACCAACTCCATTTTCCTTCTCTGGACACCTCAATGTCCTTCTTGTAGTGAGGGGCCCAAAGATGCTCAGGAGCAGGCGGGGAGAGTGAATCTTGAACCCTGGTGGTTTTACAAGTTGTTTCCAAAGGTACAAAAGCAATATAGCACATCCTACAAGGAGAAAACCTAAGCATGAGGCTGTTCTCATTGGTATCCCTGCTCTAGTATCCAGTTTGACCCGATGACAACTGTCATACATGATCCAGCCATGTACAAGTGAATAGGAAACTTTTCAGCACTCTGACGTAGTGAGAGGAAAATCCCTTTGCTTTTGCAATCAGCATTGTGACTGTAGGGACTTTGACCACAGAAGGCTCTGGTTGGGCACAAGAAAGGCCTGAGGCATATGTTACATATGCCACCACATGTTGCATGTGAAATCCAGGCAGGCCAGGATCTGCCAGTTATGGTTAACTGATATTCCCCATACACAATCCACTTCCAATTGCTCACAGATCTGGCAAACTTTATTCTTATAAACTGGATGGGTTTTTTTCTTATCAGGATTGTGCCTCTGGTAAATGTAACCTCTGGAATGTTTCAGTCAAATGGCTCAGCTGTTTTGAAGGAAAAAAAGTTGAAAATAGAAGATATACTGGGAAATCTTCCCTCTGAGCAGCAGTAACACCTTCACGTGCTGGGCAGCAACTTGCTATTTGCAGGTGAGGTGGTGAAAAGGAGCCATAACCATGGAGATCTGTCAAGTTAAGAGCTGTGAAAAAAAAAAATCTCTGCGTTCACCTGCTCAGTAAAGATTCTAGATTCTTAGATTCTACAGGCTCTTGAATAAATAATAATACTTATAAAAGGGAGAGATCCTCCACATCATTAGGCAATCCGTGGACAGAGTTGGGAGAGATCTAAAGCCCTGAGAATGAGCCACCAGCACAGGAGGGAGCAGAGAGGAGACAAATCAAACAGACACAGAGCACACTTGAGGTCTCTGCCAACAGCAGAGGCAGCTGTCAGCAGGAATGCAGCTCCACGGTCATGTCACACCTGTGAGATGCTCAGCAGAGAGGCAGGTGTGTTTGTTTTATTTTTTTTTCTTCCAAATACAGGAATATATCAGGGATCGGGCTTGAAATGCCCACACTGAACTGCAGAAAATCAGGGCTTGAGAGCACCATACAGAATCATCAGACCCCTCCTGCTGTCTAAAAGCAGGGTCAGATAGAGCTGCACCAGTCCTCATGGATGGTTATCTGACTTGTTAAACATCTCATACATCAGAGACCCCAACACTTCCCTAGCCATCATATTCCAGCATTTCACCATCCTTACCCATAAGAAGTTTTTCTAATCTGAATTTGCACTGAATGCAATTTGAGCTCAAAAACACAGTAGTAGATAATTTCCTCATCTCCCGCAACAAGACCCAGTATGTAATATTTGAGGACTATACTCCCGCTATTTAACCCAAATGAAAGAACCATTATGCTCTTTAGCATATGAAAATCTAAGGTTTTATTGATAATTTTATTACTGTGCTTATAATCTCTCTCTAGTTGGTCCATCTGTTCCTTGGACCAAAGTGTCCAGCTTGAAGGCCCATATTCCAATGAGGCATTTGGATGTATGTGATTAACTGCTTCTCTCTGCAGACAACAGGCTTTGAAAGGATGCTCTTCTTGTCCAGTTTTGTGCATTGCTGACCATCTTCATCCCCCAAGAATATGAAGACAGCCTTTCATAAGACAATCAACACTCAATTCGTAAGGATTGCAGAGGTATGTTTGCTCCCTTAAATTTCTACAAATTTTAGCATATTACAGGACCGAGATCTAGAAAGTTGGTCTCAAGTGAAAGTGATGAGCACCTTTTTTTTTTTAAACAGCTTATTCAAAAAGGCCTCTTTCCTCTGGTTTCTATCAATTTTATTCCTACTGCTGTGGGCTATATTACAATTTCATAAAATGTTTGTTATACTATTCACACTGATTAAGTTCCAGTGAATGGGGTATTTTTGTGAACGTAATATTGAATTCTTCACCTTTTGGCTACACATGCATGAAAGGTAAAAGTTTACATATTTTAAAACAAAACAATCAAATACAAAGGAAATTATGTAAAACCTGATTAAAGATAATGGAACTCTCGTGAATAAAATTACATCTCGCTTACCTCCATGCATGTTATAGACAATTATAGGTTAAGTGTGCAGAAAGCTGGTGCTTCTGGTTTCAGTTCAGGGAAACTCTCTTATCGCTATAATTTGCCTGAGAGAGGAGATGAGCTGAGTTCCAGCTCCTTTTCCATATAAAGGAATTAATTGATTGTGTTTATGCTGCGCCGTGCTCAGTAGATGATATCGATTCTCTGGTTTGTGGTTCTCAGTTTGAAGACATCAAACTTGGATGAATGCAAACAGCTGGGGGTTGGGTATGAGAAACCACCCAGGGGGTTCAGCCAAGTGGGGTGGGTTTGGGGGCAATTTGTTTTATTTTGGCATGGTGGTGTGTTTTTTTAAAGAAATAATCTGCTAATTAACTACTTGAAGCTAAAAATATATGGGTAAACTTTGCTCTAGGTAACGGGTCTCTCAGATAGACCATGCTACCATATATACTCTCAACTCATATATTCCTTTATTGAAAGACAAGGGGAATATCACCTCTCAAACTGCCCTCAAATTGTGGTATTGCACAGAGGACAAGACGAGTTTGGGAGCATAGGAGTCACAGACTCTTTTCTAACATGTGAGTTTCTGGAGTTGTGTATTTAATTCTCTAAGGCTTTCTGTTCATCTAGGGACTCTCACACCTGAAGTCTGTCTATCAGGCAGATGTTATTACCCATCTTGGTTTATCTCTGTGCGTCAATTTGCATTATCAGAACTGCAGAAGAGTGTTCCCTGTTAAATGTGAGTGGCAGCTTTGTATTATTTAGTCTGCAATTACAGCAATTGCACCTCTGAAGATATTAATCTGTTGACTGCATATTTTAAATAAGCAAATTATTTCTTGAGCTCAGTGGCAACCACAAAGTCTGCCCTTTGCAAGAGCGCTGAAGCTGTGCTCCAACAACCACAGTGGTGTAATCCAACAAGAAACTCAAACCCAGCAATCACTCCCTAATAACCCATCATGCTACAAGCTCTCCAATGACCATAATAAAACACACACAGACAGCCCCCAAGATGGCACAACTGTAACACCCCATCCAGCACAGCAGCCAGTCTGAAAAGCTGTGGCAGATAATTTCCTTGCCCCACTTTGGTACACTGATGCATCATTGACTGGCTCTCCTGTGCTCTGCTGCTCATGAGTTATCTGGCCATGAGCCAGAAACTCATGAAAATAAATTATCTGCTTCTGTACCTGTAGATATTCAGACACATGCAGGGTATTCTGCATCTCGTACATGGAGCTCCCGCACAGGGCTGGCAGTACCAGACCATCAGAAGAGACAAGACCAAAAAAAATAAACTTAAAAGACTATTTGCTCATGCTATTGCTGCACACCCACAGTTACACCACAGAGAACAAGGCAGATTTAAATTGCTACTGAGTCAGAACTCCCTATGATTTTGAACTAGCAGCAGCATTTTATACCCACTGCCAAAAAGTTCAACTAGCCATGCAAGTTGAGGCTTTAGACTTCAGAAGAGTTATTCCTGATTTACATTACTGCAAGTGAGCACTGAGTCCACTAAGCAGAGTCACAGGCTCCGCACTGAGCCATCTCCATATCTACCTACCTCTATAAGTTGATATAATTTAAGAACAGCATTCATCCAATAGATATATGAACTTGCATGAATCTTATGGAGTGAATATCCTCTGTTCTTTGCCCAACCCTGTCCCGCTATATTTAAACAATATTTCTTCTTCTAAATTACCGGTGAGGTGACAACACTTTAATTTTCAACCTGAATTTGTGCAGGGCAAGAAATTTCACCCAATAGAGCCTCTCTCCTTAAGCTGCCTTTCACAACCTCTCATGGCTTTTCAGACTTAATTTTCTGTAGATTGCTTGCCCACTCGAGAGGAGAAACTGGAATGCTCTCAGCCTGCAGAGCCGGTGCCTGCAAAAAGATGTCAGGATCGTTCACTGCAGCCCCTGGATGGAAGCTTAACTGCTAGTGGCTGCTTTTAGCACGTCAATGTGAATTACTTGACTGGCAAAACTAAGCAGCAATTAAACACCTCACCACTAAGCGGAAATGAGAAATTTACTGTTTGGTCTTCAGATAAGCTCGAGCCTCCTGTGAGCTACTGTTATCAAACCCCAGGGAGGACCGGTTAGAGTCAGAACAGTCTCAGTCTGTGGCCAAAAGGGGAAATATTTCTAGTGATAAAAATTGATTTCTTTTTCATTCTCCCCTTGCGGTTTTTCGTGAGTGCTGATAGCAAAGGCCATGAGAAGGAAAAGGTGTTGAGGTTTAACCGAGATTGCACCTGGAAGCAACTGCGTTATACTGCTCAGTTTTAGTTAAGGACACAGGGGATGGGTAAGGAGGTCAGGCAAAGCCCTCTCCATGTTAACAGCCACCCTAATACAGGACAAATGAACAGGTGAAACTGCACATACAGAGGAGGCAACAAGAGAAATACAGCCCTCCTCAGCAGTATCAACAATCCAAAAAGCAACATATTTCTGCTCAAAAAGATGCTGGGTTAATTTGTAAGCATCACTGGGACCAGATGTAGGAATCCTCTTGTTCAGACCAGACAAGATGCCCACATTGAAAGCTTGGATAGGTACACAGGAGGCAGCAAGGGTCTGCTCTGCATTAATCCAGTCTCTCTCAGCATTTTCTGGAGCTGCCTGTAATCAAGTTCATTCTATTCTTTAATGAATGACTTATGAAACTACCAGGGAGGAAAAAAAGTGCCTGCAATTTCCTGTTGATCCTCTTCTATTTGTCTATCAATGTCTAGAATCTCAATGAAGACACTAACATATTACAGTAAGTGTCAATGACCACTTGATATTATCTCATTTTCTCTTTGTTCCTTCCTGAGTTCTTCCTCTTACTGCTTTTGATCCAAATTTTGCTCATCTTAAAATTACAAGCAGGCTACAGGCAGGGGGAAGGAGAAGGAACACTCAGGGGAAAGTTGATGTTAACTTGTACACAATCGCATGGCCCACATCACAGCAATGTGGTTCTCTTTCACTGACCTTGGTCTTGGACTGTTATTGGAAGTGTGGTCTTCCAATGTGTCCTCTCTCTAAAGACCACACAAATATTTTTAGATGGACTTCTACACAGACTACTGTACATATTCTCCAATCCAATCCCAAAACAACCATTTTTAACATCCAGTGTGGTCCAGTGCTGTCTGATCATGGGACTGTTTCCTTTCGTAGTGATCCCTCCCATCTTTCTCCTTGGGGAAGGTCACTTGTGCACATACTGCTCAGGCTAGGAAGGGTTGGCACAAAATTGACTTATATTCTTCTTTCTCATCCTGGATGGTTCACATTTGGCCAGTTCCCCCAGCACCTACCTGACATCTGGACAAACAGCAGTTACTGGGAGGTACTGAAATCACACAGCTATAATAGAGTAACAGGTGAAGTCTTGCGTGCTGAGAATGTAATTTGTGATGTTTCTCCACCTGCCACTCCCGTACACACACTTTATCTATTCTTCATGGGATTTCAAAGGCTGTCTGTCAGACAAGAAAATTAATTAGTCAATAGGTATTCCTCACAGTCACTCGTGATGAATTTAAAGCTTTAGAGAGTACCATGGGTTTAACAGCAGTGCCCGTTTCTCTCTAATTCTTGGTTTGTAATAATTACTCCATGTTTATTTAACGAGTGATGAGAAGAGGTGAAGTCTATGTTTCATTTTGCCACTCTGCTTCTTTGATAAGAGACTCTGGTCCTCCAATCAGAAAAGGGGTGAGTACTTACTTTTCCAAAACAAAAATCCACACGTAGCTATACCAGTCAGAGATTGGTTTGATTGGTTTCACAAAGCGAGTCAGATTCATTTCCCACCACTATAAGACACACACTGAGGTGCTGGAGTGTGTCCAGAGAAGGGCAACAGGGCTGGAGAAAGATCTGTAGCACAAGTGTGATGAGGAGCAGCTGAGGGAACTCGGGGGGCTTAGCCTGGAAAAAGGAGGCTCGGGATCTTATTACTCTCTACAATATCTGAAAGGAGGTTGTTGCCAGGTGGGGTCAGGCTCATCCTCCAAGTAACAAGCACTAGGACAAGAGGAAATGGCCTCAAGATGCACCAGGAGAGGTTTAGATTGTATGTTAGGAAAAATTTCTTCACAGAAAGGGTTGTCAAGCACTGGAACGGGCTGCCCAGGGCAGTGGTGGAGCCACCATCCCTGGATGTATTTAAAAGCAGTGTCAACGGGGCACTTGGGGACATGGTTTAGTGGTGGACTTTGCAGTACTTGGTTAATGGTTGGATTCAATGATCTTAAAGGTCTTTTCCAACCTAAATTATTCTACTCCATGATTCTATTCTATGACACTAAACTAGCAAAATCAGTTGCAAACGGATACAAATCAGTGCTTTGTGACACACATTATGCATTTGTTAACTTGAGCAAAGACAAAAGGCTGACATTACTGCAAACAGCATAGGAAGACTTTTTTTGAGAGAGGTGATTTTACAATCAAGGTGGTAGGTCCAGCAACCAAAAGACTTATGGTGTAGCTTCACATGACACATTGTATTCACTCAAGGGAGCTGTCAGGCTTCCTGTGACTGGGATTTAGAGATCATGATTTCACAGGTGTTGATTCAACTGGATAATAAGATGAAAATGAGAATTAATTTGTTGTTGGTTTGGTTGTTGGGTTTTTTTCATTTGTTTTTATTTTATTTTATTTTATTTTTATTTTTATTTTTTCTTTCAGATTGCAGAGCTGCAGGGGAAATGACACGTACATATTAATGGAGGTGGCAAAAAGTAGTAGCTCACAGTTCACTCAGGTTTAGCTGTCTCATGAGGCCACACTCCCTTTTGTTCCTAAGCCTGTCATGGATGGGAGCAAGGCACTTGGACTTCCCACCTGCTACATGCAGCCACGCAAGTCCAACCTGTTTGAATGGCAAATAGGACTACAGGGAATCCAACAGTCAGCTCCCCACACAAAGAGAAATACTCTTTCTCCATTCCTTGCACAATTTAGCAATTAAACTTCAAGTTCTTCAGGTGAATAACAGCTCTTAAATTGGGTTTGCACAGTGACTGGCATAAGAGAACATCATCCCATTCACTCATATCGACATCAAACAACACTTGAAGCCAGCTTAAAAAGCCAACACTACCCCTCAAAACCAGAGTTGCACTGAAGAAATGGGCCATGACACCTAATGTATTTCTCTGTAGTTTTGAACCAATTCTGCATAGAATTGTAGATTCTGAGTCTGACATATGTCCAAAAATATGACAGATTGGTTTCCATTTATTAAGGAATTTACATTCCTTCATGGTTTTAGGTAGCTGACTTCACGGTGATAAGAAGGTGAACAGTTTTAAGAAAATTGCTCAAGCATCCAGATCCTTCCTTAAGTAGGTTCTTAATTTTCATGCATATTAACATCAGTTCCTTGGTTTTACACAACCTGTGTAGAAAACAGAGACACTAGGAAATAGGAGTTACCATAGGCTACTCCAACATTATACTATAAATGCTACCATGTGAGATAGTGACAATTTGTCTGTATTGTCAGTATCCATTTATCTGTATTCTGGGGGCTTAGTGCATCTGAAATAATTTAGACAGCTATTTTAGGATAATGTCAGTCATGCCCTACAAGTCCCTATTTTTCTCCCCTCTAACTGAAAAGGAAGCCAAGGGTGGCAAGACTACACATCTCTGTTTCCCACTGGACAAAATAATTCTGTGTCATGTATTCAACCACAGTGGCCTGAATTTTAAATTTCACACACAAAATATCCTCAGCCTAGTGTCTGCAAACAATAAGTAGTTATAAATTATACCATGTAGCCCAAAAAGTCAGCCAGCCATGAAGCAAAGGCAACTCTCCCTCTACAAATAACAGGGCTGACCTTTTCCACAGCAAGATATAATGCACCATCAATGTTCAGCATTCTAAAGTAATATCTGAGGTTCAATAACAGAGTACCCAGGCCTTGAGTCCATACTCCAGAAACACCAAAATTCAGAATTCCTATTCACCAAGTGCTCAGCACTCTACCGGATCAGCAACAGCAATAACTTTTCCAATGATTTGAAGGGCCCATCATGTTTTTCCTTCATCGAAGGCATTGAGCACTTGTTGCTCTATAACAGTCTGGTACATCCAGGTCCAAATCCCAGCTGAATTCCTGAACTAGTTCAACTCAGAAGTTCATTTGCACCTTTGCAATGGAAAAACAGTTTGAGGGCCAAAAACAATAATACTGAAGAAATCCAGATTCTTCATCTAAGTGTGTATTTCTTGATCATAACAAAAAAAAAATGTTCCTGTCCCACAAGCACTGCTACTGTCTTCCTGCACAGTCAGTGATCTCACCTCTCTATGTTTGACTCCCAGCTACATGTTCTGCATGGGAAATCCACCTTTTGCACATACTGCTGGTAACTTAAAAAAAAAAAGTTTCAGTGTCCATTTTTTATTCTGTATTCTGGAGACAGAGTATTTGGTGACTCAGCCCAGAGCAGTGCTGCCAGCTAGTCCAGGAATAGCTCTGTATGTGCCTGGCTAAACACACTGACATTACACCAATATTTCATCAGCCTAAGGCATTCCTGGAATTCAGGACTAAGGTTCTGTCACGTGTATTTGAGTGGAAGCCACAAACATGTCGCTGCTGTGTTACTAAAAATCCTTGAGTCAGAACTTCCGCCAGTGCCAAATACATAGATTACAGATGAAATCACTGAAGGTTTTCTCTTCCTCCTTATATTGCATGATCTTATGTGATATCTACAGTTTATCTCTTTTAGTCATTCTTTCCACCCCGTATTTAGCATCTGTAAAAAAAAAAAAACAAAAAAACAAACAAACAGCCCAGAACAAAATACAACCATGCCACATCCAGGTCTGCCCCTGCAATGCATCTGGATAGGCATTCCTGGGATCATGAGAGTTTTTTCCTTTGTGCCCAAAGAATTTAGGGAAAATGGAAGAGCAGACTTTCAGTGCAGCAAGTTCTCATAATCAGATTTTTTCGGTATATTCTGGGGTGGGAGGATGACTCTTCTCCCCCCTCTCAGCAAGTCAGTCAGCCTGTAAACAAGTGGGATGGAAAACTCAACTTCTGATTTAAAATAATTTCAGACTGAGGAGTCTGAAAGGAGGAATTTTGCCAGAGGAATCACAGCTGTGACATGCCCACCACTCTAACCATGGTGAATGAATCTGGCCATGAATCGTTAAGCTCCCCGAGCATCCAGCACTCTCAGCCTGCTACTAATCACTCAAAAATCTGGCTCTCCGGTCTATTTGTTGTAAGAAATTGCTCCAATTCAAAAGGATGATCTGGAAGTTTAATATTAATCAAAACAGGGCATGTACCAGCAGAGATGCAGTTTAAACATAAGTGCGAGATAAAAGAAAATAATTGCGTTCACCAAATTCCACACTGACATGAGAAAAATGCCTCACCGGTGTTGAGGTAAAGCAGAGACATTCACCAGCCATCTCTTCCCAGCCACACTGGGGCTGGAACACGTGCAGAAGTGGAGTTTGCCATATTTTTTCTATTCGAGAGCATTGTTGATCCAGCCAGGTCACAACTGGGCTGCAAAAAAAAAATAATCCCACTCCCGGGTATTTTACCTGGCTGCAAATGCTGGATTTACCAGTCTGAGCTCTTATCCAGGCTGCAGTGAGAAGTGGGAAATCAGTGGGCTTAATTCACCTCATGCTAAGGCAGCTGTCCAGAGCAGCTTAAGTGAAACATCATTAGAGCTGGGAGACAGGGATTACACCTGGCCGTGGGGCCAGCAGCAGCAGTGGGGCAGCAGAAGCACTGTGGGGTTCACCAGGGCTGAGATGAGTTGGGAAGCAGCATCCTTAATTTACAGCCTGGCAATACCTGAGCAGCTATGTCTTTTAGAAGCCCAATGCCCCTTTCCAGACAAACCTGCTCAGCCCATCTCTAGTTAATTAAGTTCTGCTTTAAAACCAGTAGCAGTGTGGCCAGGCTCTGCAATTGTCCTCCAGTGTCAAAAAAATGATACATGTGTTAATATCCTGCACATTTTAGGCTCCGGGAAGCAAACTGACCCTGTGGAACAGTCATTAGTTGTTTTTTAATTAACTGCTCCACAATTTCCCCCCAGATCTTGCAACAACTTGCAGAAATTGGGGAAGCAAAGCTGCACAGCAATAAATGGCAGTAGTTGTGCTCATATGCCAGAACAACTTTTGTTCTCACGGGTGTTTGTCACAAGGCTGTCTCCCTTTTACCAGTACCAAATCTACATCAAATGGAGTTTTTAAAACAATGTAATGAGAGCACTCACCATTAAACTCCCATCTTCATTAGTATCTCATTTAACTGCTGAATTTATATCCCCAAGCATCTTTAATTTATTGATTATTTCTAGGAGGGTTTTTCTCCTGCGTTATTTTTCTTTCCGTTTAGCATCAATTAGCAGAATCTGGGCAATTATTTGCATTCGGGTTTTGACATAGAGGGTTACAAATGTTTAAATTATTTTACTAAGCTGCCATATATGATCTCATAGGCAAAATTTCAAAACTGAAGTCTACACTAAGACACAGCCACCCTTGTCTGAGAGCACACAAGTGAACTGAGCACGAAAATCAGACCCTGTCCCCCCTCGCCTGCCCTGGGCATTGGATGATGCTGGTCAGACAGCAGCAATCCAGGAGCAACCATAAGAAGCCAGGCCTTGCCTCCCAAACACCACTCTGAGCACCACACACATTATCCACACAGGAATGTCAGCACCCTCTTCCCATAGAGCAGTTCGAGCACAACCATTTTGGTACAGCATGTGTTGTTGCACGTGTCATGGAATAGGACACTTGAAAGACCCTGGAAAACCACTGCAAGTTCCTTCTGCACACTGCTTAATGTCTAACAGAAAAAAAAATGGGAAGGAAAAGATGCAGAGAGAGAAGAAATAACCATTTAGACCCCCCACTAGTACCAGGAACTGAGATCAGAACTCTACCTGCAGCATCCATCCCCTCCATAAGCTCACAACACAGCTTTCCTCACTGCTGCTGCTGGACCAAGCCATATACATCCTGAAAAAGGCCATCAGTTTTGCAGCAGGCAAGATCAGGCTGTAACTGGAGCTCTGAGGAGTTCTACAAACGCCCAGGTACACACAGCAACCATCAAGACCTTGTTTGGTCACAGTCCCAGGAAAGGGTTCAAATTAGACAACCAAAACATTGACACGATGTCCCCTTTTCTCCAGGAACTAAATAGCAAATTGCTGCAAGAAGGGAAGAAGGCAATATTTCTAAAGGAAGACATAAAGAGCCCGGAAAGGGGATGAGATTATGGGCCAAACCTTGCTGAATGGCCTGAACCCAGAGCTAAATTTACAGTGTCCCTAGTCACACAGTCTTTTCCTGATGGATCAGAGTGAACAGCAACACCAGCAAAAAAAAGGTAAGAAAACCTTTTAAGAAAACTGAAATCTCAATTACATCATAACATATGCATCTTGAACAACTTACTTCTTTTTCATTTAGTCCATGTCCTCTCCTAACACCAGGCTCTCTCATTTCCCTCTGTGCAGGAGGGGAAAAATGGGGTGTCCCTATCACTTCAAACCTGCCTCATTAGACCCAGCAGATGTTTCTAGTTTCTTCCTGACCACCAGTTCAGAGCCTGCTGGAAATGGAGCAAATAACTCTGGTAACACCCTTAATTACAGCCTCCTGGCAATGTTTTCTACGGTGGTGTCAGAGGGGAGCTGCCCTGGATGCAAGAAGCATCACTCAGGGTAAATGTGCTGCCTATTTAGAAGAGGAGGTTGCTCTGAGACAGAAAATAAGTGGGGAAAAAATCAATTCAGAAATTGAGACCATTCACCAGCGTCACTTGGAAGGTCTTATAATAGGGTAGTACTTGGACCTGCTCCTGTCTGAATCAATTCTTAACCCCTGCTCTGGGAGAGGAGGCTCTGGTCCAACCCATTACCTCAGGAAGTCACATGTTCTACTCTGGCAGAAGACAGGTCCCCCCTCAGCACCCACAGCCATGCCTGCACCCACAGCCATGCCTGCATTTGTTGTACTATCGTTTCAGCATCCCTGGAGCTGTGCAGGGACAGAGACAGGTGTTTATCAACAATGAAATGCACAGACCCAGCCCAAATGTAGATGTGAGCAGCTGTGCAGCCGTGGCTGTATCACATGAGGGAGAAATACACACCCACAGGGAGGATGAAATGTCCATCTCCCCTCCTTTCCCTGTTCCCCCACATTGATGCGTGAGTGGCATTTGATCATGCCCTGGAGCCACCAGTGGCATAACCTGGCATAACCTGCACTGTTTTGATGTGATTTTGGCCCCAGACAATTGCAGCCCTGACAGGGACTGAAGTACCTGGAGGTTCAGAAACAAGAAGAGTCTGTCTCCAACACCTTCCATGTACCATGCTGATCAGAAGAGGCCTGTGAAACTGAGAAGAGGTTCAAGGAGTTCCCCACCACCAGAGATGCTGCCCCATGTATTCCATGCCCTCTTCTGCTGGAAGAGGTTGTGTGCCACTCATGTTGTAAACAAATTATGGGCTGAAATAGCACCCACCCAAAAGAATTAGGGAGCTTCAAATGTACGGCTGTGGAACCTTGACTTCAGAAGAGCAGCAAGAGAAAGCTTAAACCCATTCATTTGCCCAATGATAACCTTACAGAGCAACCCTGCACAGTACACACAAAGCACTGTTTAAGGTTAGATATGACCCCTGGGAAAGGAATGTCTCCAAGTGCTGCAGCTGCCTGAAATGTTCCCATTTCCAGTTTACAAATCCCAAGGAGCTGCCAGAAATAAAGAAATGTTCAGCAGGCCCTAAGGCATCAAACCAAACCCTCACTTCTCTAGCAGGAGCAGTATAGATTATGCTTTAAGTGAGAACAGCTAGATGGAGAAGGAAAAAATACCAGGAAGTGTTTTGATGAGTTTCTATGAACTTGAAAAATCCTATCATTGGCTATAAAGTCACTGAGGAGATTGTGAATGGTGATTGTGCAGCTCTACAAGGTAATTTATCTCCCTGACCAGTACTTCGTAAACTGTCTACTGAACTGCCCTCTG